>NC_142023.1:128897-135225 GCF_049901735.1 Notechis scutatus
AGCCACCCCGTAGAGGTGGCGAAGAGGGAGGAGACCGCCAGCTGAGTTGAGGGGAGCTGCATCTCTCCTCCTTGGCTTGGCATTACTCCCTTTCCCGAAGGCGGTGGCAGTGGTGGTCAGAAATGGGAAGTACACATACAATTCACTAGAAGATGTGTTCGAGACATGATATATAGAACCTCAAGAGATAAAAAGGGGAAGAGAGAGCTCCCCAAGATTTGTAGGGAAATGATGAAAGAGCTAAATCTGACAGATATATGGAGAAGATTACATCCTGAAAAAGACACTTATATATTTTATTCAAATCCCCACCAAACATGGACACGGATCGATATGGCATGGATGAGTGGGAAATAGCAAACGAGACAAAAGAAGTGGAAATTTTGCCTAATGAATGGGCAGACCATAATCCAATACAGGTAATATGGAAGGGCAGGGTAAAACCAAAGAAAAGATGGACCTTAAACACTCAATTAATAAGAGAGAAAGAATACATTAATAAATTAAAGGAGGAATTGAATTTTTTATTAAAGAAAATGATAATGGAGAAACCATGAAACAAAATGTTTGGGATACGATGAAGGCGGTTATAAGAGGCACAACAATCTCTCTTATAACGCCAAGAGAAACAAGGAAAAATATTCTCAACAAAACAAATTACAACAAAGAATTAAGGAGCTAGAAACCCTTCTACAAAATAACCCAAAAGAACCCAAACTGCAAAATCAGATAAGTATAGCCAAACACAAACTGAATTTAATTGATCAAGAGAAAATGACTATGAATTTGAACTTAACCAGACAAATCTATTTTGAACATGCCAACAGGCCAGGAAGATGGCTATCTTATAAATTGAAAAAAAAGAAAGAGAAGAGATTGATATACCAGTTAATAGATAGCAAAGGAGATACATACCAGGAAATAGAACAGAAAAAGAAATCATTCATAAATACTTTGAAGATTTATACAAAGAGAGGATGTCAGTGAAGATAGAATAAGGAATTATCTAGATGAAGTAAAGGATAAGGCAATTGGGAAGAAATGGCTGAACTATTAAATAAAGACATTACTGAATCGAATTGAAATCAGCAATAGAGAGCCAGAAAATAATAAAACCCCGGCCCAGACGGGTCCCAGGGGAGCTGTACAAGGCAATAGCAGATCAAATCGACCACTTATGGTGGAAGTCTTTAATGACGTTTACTGGCAGCCAGGATGCCGGACTCATGGAGGGGGCGTTGATCTCGCTGATCCCGAAGGAGGATACAGATCCCAGATATATAAATAATTACAGGCCGATTTCACTTTTAAATACTGATTACAAAATATTCACACTTATTATAGCAAACAGATTAAAAAGGATCTTAAATTTGTATATACATGTAGACCAAAACAGATTTCTCCTAACTAGGCAAATAAAGAACAATTTAAGAATAGTATTAGACGATCTAGAATTTTATCGAAGCTCACCCTGAGAAACAAGTAGCACTTATGTTCCTAGACGCAGAGAAAGCTTTGATAATCTAAATTGGCAATTTTAATTCAAAAATTTATAATTTGAATTTGGGCACCAAATTTGAAAATATTATAACAACTGTATATGATACACAACAAGCTAATATAATAGTGAATGGGGAATGCACCCGCCCAATAAAGATAGAAAAGGAGTGAGACAGGGTTGCCCACTTTCCCTGCTCTTCATATTAGCATTAGAGACATTATTAACACGAATTAGGCGGAATTCAGATATAAAGGATTAACAGTTAAGAAAGAGGAATATAAATTGCAAGCATTTATGATCTACATGATTTTTTCATTGAAGAACCAAAAGACAGGGGGACCAAAATTGATGAGTGAATTAGAGAAATTTGGAGCAGTAGCTGGACTTAAAATAAACAAAAAAAAACAACCAAATTAATGGCCAAAAACCTAACAGAAAAACAGAAAAATAGAACTAGAAGAAATAATGCATATACAAGTGACAAAGAAAGTGAAATACTTAGAATATACATAACCCACACTGTAAGACACTTAAAGAAAACAATTATGATAAACTGATACACCAGGTAAAGAAAGATTTAGAATCGTGGGGGAAACTTCAAATTTCACTACTAGGTCGAATTGCTACTATTAAATGAACATTCTCCCTAAATTCTTGTACCTATTCCAAACGATCCCAATTAAATTACATAGAAAGTTTTTTGAAGAACTCAATAGAATAACCCTGAAATTTATTTGGCAAGGAAAACCCAGAATAAATGTAAAGCAATGCAGGTATTATGAAGAGCAGGGAGGGTTAGAATTTCCAAACTGGGAGTTATACCATATGGCCACCTCGTTAGTTTGGTTGAAGGATTGGGTGAATTTAACCAATAAAAGAATACTATTTCTAGAAGGCCACGATTTACAAAAGTGGCATGCTTTTCTATGGGACGTAGGGAAAACCAGTCAAAAATATTTCCATAGACATTTAATTAGAGACGCACTATTAACAATTTGGAGGAAAATAAGGAAAAACATTATACAAAAGTACCAGTGCATGGATTTCAACAATGGAGGCAATGATTCACCCAAACACTTTGGAGCTACCAAAATGATTAAATACAAAGACTTATTAGACCCACAAGGAAATTTGAAACCGAGGCTGGATCTTCAGGAGCAAGACATAAAATTGATCAATGGGTTTACTTTCAGATTCAAAGCAGATATAAACAAGACAAAAAGAATTCGAATTAATAACAACTGTGTCAATAGTTAGATAAAATTTTATTAGGATCAAATAAAAACATAACAAAATTTTATAACTACTTATTAGAAACAGAACTAGAAGAAGAAATTGTAAAAGGAAATATGATTGCTTGGAGTAAGAACTTAGGGCGCAGCATCACATTAGCGAATGGGAGAAAGTTTGGGGCAGAAACAAGAAGATTACCAAATCGGCAGCATACAAGGAAAATCTTTATAAAATGTTTTATAGATGGCATCTCCCCTTCGAGGTTAGCGAAGATGCACCCCAACATGAGTCCGCATTGTTGGAAGTGTAGGAAAAAGAAGGAACCTTTTTCCATATGTGGTGGTCTTGTGCAGAAACCCAAAAGTATTGGAAGAAAATCAAAACTTGGTTGAAGAAATCACCAAAGAGCAGATCTAATACAAACCAGAGTCCTTCCTACTAGGGATTTTTGATAAGCAAATTTCCAAAAAGCCAAAATACATAACAATACACATTTTAACAGCAGCCAGATTAGCTCTCGCTCAACACTGGAAACAACATCAAATTCCATCAGAAGAAATGATTATTGAAAAATCTCAAAATGTGCAGAAATGGATAAATTGACTTTGGCGCAAAAACAAAGACACTTCACTATACTACGATAGCTGGAATTGTTGGTATATTTGAATTGACCAAAGATAAATTATATATCATAAGGCATAAAAAGAAAAGTATCAATCCATAATAACGAGGTAGCTATATAAGTTAAAAAACAGGTGTGGTTATATGACACAAGTTAAGGTTATATGAAAACAAAAGAAGATCTTGCAAACTGTTAAAATAAGAATACTTTTTATCTTGTAACCTCTTTCTTTTCTTTCTTCCCCTTTCTTTTTCTTTCTTTTTTTTCAAAAATGGCCACCTCAAAGAGGAACCCGACTGGACAAGATGGACAAGATTGAGCAGGAGGGAAGACAAAGGGAGAGAGGTTGACAGATAACATTTCTATGCAAGGGGTACTGAACTAAAATTATTAAGAGCATTATTCCTAAAAGAAGATTTTTAAAGCGTGCAGAGAAGAGAGAGGTGGTGTAATGAAAAACATTTTTTTTTCTTTCACATTGATAGCTGCAATTGGCTTGAAAGTTAAAAAATAAGAGACTCAACTAAGAAATTTAAAGTTGATTTACTTTTTTGACACTAACAGGTAATCCTAAAATGAAATTAAAGTGTCAAAGTGGAAAATAAAGATTTTTTGGCATTCTAAAGCTCCTCAAAAGGAGGAAAGTGGAGAGAAAAAGAAAGGCTGGACTTGGAAATAACAGAGAGTATCACCTGGAAATAAAAAGAATTAACTGTGAAACTTTAAAAAGATTTCCAAAGCAGGGGTCGCCAACCTTGACCTCAGGGACCACCAAACTCATACTTTAAATCCCAGGACCACTAACTTGTTCTGTGGGCGTGACCCACTTGTGCATGTGACTCTGGTGGTCATGTGACTGGCTGGGCATGGCTTTGTATGTAAATATTATAAATATTTATATATATGTTGATTTTTTTATAAAAAAGAGCAACTTATACCCAAAATCAGGCAAAGCAGGCAGGCAGATTGAGTTGCTCACAGAATCACAGATTCATTCAGAGATCTGTCTATCTGCCATCGGCTAGCTCAGTCTGTCACATAAAATTTGCTTGCCGTGAGTCTGCACTGAATAATAGAACCTTTAGAAGATCTAAAGACTAGCTAGAAAGCAAGAAATCCAACCATTTCCCTGCTTCCTAGCTAATCTAAATCTCCCAGCACAGCAGAACAGATGATGGTCGGAAAAATAGCAATTTAGCAGGCAAGTTTGCTGGGTAAGGAGTGAGTGGCGGGGAGGGTTCCCACGGGCCATGTGGGTAGCGCAGCCTTGTGTTTCTGCACAGCCTGGATTAATTGCTTGGGGGGTGGTGCTCTGGGATGAGATTTCTCTGCAGCCCACCAAAATTCTTTTCTTGCAGCCCACTAGTGGGCCATGGCCCACTGGTTGGCAACCACTGTTCCAAAGGATATACTGTAACTGAAACTTTGGTACGATATAACAGAGCCCCCAGAAAGGAAAGGTAGAAGAAAGAAGCAAGAAGAAAGAGCTTTGGATTACTTGGTGATTTTTGGAATGTTGGGTGTTGGATTTTTAGTGGTTTGAATTAAAATTAATCGGGTGGTTGTTTAAAAGTGTTTAAATGGCAGTACTCCTGAGGAATTAAAAATGGAACTTAAAAAAAAATGAAAGAAGAGTCGCAAGAGGGAAGAGGATCCTTTGGCTTTGCACTTCAATTTTTAGAAATGGAGATTTTGAACTATGAAAAACAAGAAACGCTTGAAGAACAAGAAGGGTTGGACAAAGAAGAAGCCATCTTTAACAACCAAACAATGCAATGTGGGGTAAAATGGAAAAAGGGGGGGAAAAGGAGTTAAAAATGTAAGCCTTAGGGAAACATCTAAAAACAAGAATAGTTTGAAAAGTAAATATAACATTAGGAAGAAGCAGAAGAGAGGATTACAGAAGGGAGAATCAGAGAGACAGGGGACAAAAAGGGTGAAGAGAAAAGAGGGGAAGGATAAAAGGAAAAGAAGTTATAACAGACAGAAACAGGAAATAAAGAAACGGGAAATGTACAAGGTTTAAAGGGATTAGCCTACTTAAAAGACACATAGAGATAATGGTTAAAAATATAAATTAAAAGAGAGGATTCTGCAAGGGTACAAGAGACAGCATTGTTATATTAGAACTAGTCATGAGCTAGAAAATATGAAACATAGGTGATTAAAGTGAAAGATAAAACTGGTATTGTGGATGTAATGGAATGCTTGCTAGGAAATAAGAGGAATGAATGAAAATAATTTAATTGTTTTTAAGGATTTATAAAATACAATTGAAGAGAAATGTGAAAGATTTATAATGAAATCAATATCAGTTGTCAGGATGAATTTGAATGGATTAATCATTTTATTCATTATTTTTATATATTTTTCTTTTTTTTAGAATTAAGTGTGCATTGTTAAGGGAAAGTACCAAGCGGAATTCTGATAAGAGTTATATGATATAAAATAGATATTAGAAATTGAATGTTATAATTCTATAATGTATACATTAAATGTTTAATGAGATTTGAAAGGATAATAATTTTAAAATATAAAGGTGACACACCTCTACTTGGTAATTACAGGGGGAACCTTGCTTTTAATGCCTGGAAGGGGAGGGAATTTTTCTTCTTTCTTCCCTTTCGGGATGATGATGGAAAAGAATCTATGAAATTATAAGTAGGACAGACAATGACTAGAAAGATATAGAAATTTAGAAAAAGATATGTAATTGAATTAGAAAGGAATGAGATAATTATAAAATAAGGCTGAGGAAAGTAAGGGCAGAGAAGAATTATTGAAAAATTGATAAAATAGTGATAAGATATGAAATTGAATACAAAGATGAATATGTAACTGAGATTATGTCTGTATGGAGATGTGATAATCGGAATCATGCTGCTCTCAAAAAGATGTTTTATTTCTATTATGTTTTGTGAAAAACCCAATAAAACTTTTACTAAAAAAAAAAAAGGCTGAACGCCAAAGAA
>NC_142023.1:2434831-2454831 GCF_049901735.1 Notechis scutatus
TTGGGAACTACTATGTGGTCCTCTCCTCAGTTGTGCAAACCTGGTCTTTCTAGCCCACCCAAAAGGAATAAGGGTTGCACTGATGCTCTTTGTTTTCAACAGACCTGGCTTAGGAGACCATCCTGGACCATGGGTGGTTGAGGATAGCTCTTGAGATGTTGTTCAACTGGGTGTTTGCCCTGAAGATTCTGTCTCATGGACAGGTAACCTAGCCCAAGTCCCACAGAAGGCACTAAAATCTGCAGTCAACACCTGCCAAGGATTATTTTTTTACAAAAACAACTGGCTGGGGTTGAGGGGAGTTTATCTGGTATCTCAAGTGCTGAGGAGGAGAAATACACTCCTCTGTTTGCAACAGAATACCCTACACCACCAGGCTTGAGGTTTTGAATTCAGACAACTGAGAACTACGCCGCCTACGGTTTGACTTAAAAGCAGAGTTTACAAAATAATCTGCTTTAATGTACTATCAATCAATGACTTTTTTCACCTTCAACCGCAACAACACAGGAGCACACAACAGATATAAACTTAATGTACACCACATCAAACTTCATTGCAGAAAGTACAACTTCAGCAACAGAGTGGTCAATGCCTGGAACGCACTACCTGACTCTGTGGTCACATCCCCAACTCCCCAAAACTTTTCCCTCAAACTAGCCACTGTTGACCTCGCCCCCTTCCTAAGAGGTATGTAAGGGGCGTGCATAAGCGCACAATCGTGCCTACCGTCCAGAGGTGGGTATTCAGCAAGTTCTGACCAATTCTGGAGAACCGGTAGCGGAAATTTTGACTAGTTCAGAGAACCGGCCAATCCCACCTCTGACTGGCCCCACCAACCCCATCTCTTCTCTGCCTCCCATTGAGTCCCAGGTGATTGGCTGGGTCTTCTTTGGTTGCCCTGCACAGGAGAACGGAGCTGGAAAGCAGGTTAGTGGGGTGGGGAGGGAAGGGGGATTTTGCAGTATCCTTCCCCTGCCACGCCCACCAAGGCACACCACGCCCACCAAGCCACGCCCACAGAACCAGTAGTAAAAAAATTTGAATCCCACCACTACTACCGTCCCTGTCCTATTGTCCCCAATTATTTGTACCCATTTCCTGTATTTATACTTATGTTTATTATCTTGTAAGCTATTGACAAATAAATAAAATAAATAAATAAATTAGAAGAGGCAAAAAAGATTAATTCTGGACTGCATTCTCCTAAGCAAATTTTTGCAAACGAGGACTCAGCAACACTCACCCAACCTTTCAAAGGCGCCCAGGTAGGAACTCTGTTGCATAAATCTCTGAGGATCCGTAGAACAATCACGCACGATTTTAGCCCGTTCGCTCTGGCCTAAAAAAAACCAGAATTGTTCCTGTTCTTGTCTGCAGGGAGGTCCAACCTAAACGACTATATGATTTATTTTAATTTTCTATTATTATTTTTAAAAGAAAACTTTTTTGAAAGGCTACGATAGGTAAGAACAAAAAGCCCAACCTGGAACCATTTGGCGTGTCGCAGAGACGCCAAAGCTTCGAGGCATTTTTGCCTGCTGAGTAAATCCGAAGGTTCTTTCACCAGGGCACTGTCTACTGGGAAAATGGGAATATGAGAGAAAACAAAAAGAGACATGCAGAGTTGGAACAAGCGGACAATTCTGATGCCCCAAACACAGAACAAATGCCAGCAAGACAGAAGAATTTTAATAAGACACCCAGAATTGCACTGGCTTGCATTTTAACTGCGTAATTTTTGTCCTATCAAGCATATTTTTTAACAAAATAACACATATGCCAGGTTGTTGTTCTTTTTTAATATATAAAAAAAAGATAATAGTAATTATTGTGTGGAACAAGAAGCAAAATATATAAGCCATTTTTTTCCAGTGTTTGCAGACAATCTGGGATCTTATTAATTGGTTAAAAAAGAACTTGGGGGGCAGACTATACAAAGTGTGAGGCTTTGCATTGTTCTCGTGATTTCTCAAGGCAAAAAGAAAATTTGGGAGCAGAGCTGCTTTTTAAAAAGCTTTACGTTCGGTTATGTGGGCTCGCCTCCTTTTTCAAAAAAACCAATGGTCAGAATGCCTCAGAGCCAAGACCCCCAGAAAAACCAGGAATCTGCAGAAAGAGAACCTTGTTATTTTAAGATGTTCTCCTCACAATTTGGATCAGGCAGCCACAAATCATTGAAATTTACACTCTTTTTCCTCCGGAAGCCTTCTACGTTGGCGTGGCCCAACAAACTTTGGAAAGCGGGAATATCTGTTGGGTTTCATCCATTTTTCTCTCCTTTTTTTTAAGATAAGACACGGATTGACTGCAGCAAACATCAAAATACTTTGCCAGGTTTGTTAGGGGGAAGTATTTTGGGAGGAGACATTTGCTGAGAGAGATCTGTGAAGAGGTTCTTGGACTCATCAGACCACAAAGGCTCTCTGGATAAGATTCTGCATGCAGGCCATTTCAGAAATTTTGCCTACCCAGCCTGCTAAACCAGCACAAACCCATGCAAGACCCAGGCAAGTCACACCTTCGGCTTTTGGGATGGAGCTGTGATGGTTACCAACCACACCAATTTTACTTCTTTTTTTTAAAGGCAAGCCAATGTTGGTGTTTGGAGCTTGCAATAAGAATTACAACTTTTTCAAAGCTCTCAAGAAAGAAGCAACTGGGGCGGAAGTTAAGGGTGTGTCGGTGTGTGTTCTTCTGAAAAAAATTTCCCAGAACTGTTGTTTGTCCAGCTTTGCTTTTTAGGGAGAGGAAGCAATTGTTGGGTGTGATTGAACACACACAGAGATTGCTAGCTGGGAAGAGTAGATTCCCCTCGCACATACGTGCCAGTCGTTTCCAGCTCTAGGGGCCGGTGCTCGTCTCCGTTACAAAGCTGAAGAAGAGCCAGCGCTGTCCGAAGACGTCTCCGTGGTCATGTGGTTGGCAGGACTAACCGCCGAAGGCGCACGAAACACTGTGACCTTCCCTTCCCGCTATTTTTCTACTTGCATTTTTTTTTTTTACGTGCTTCCGAACTGCTAGGTTGGCAGAAGCTGGGACAAGGAACGGGAGCTTACTCCGTGACGTGGCACTAGGGGTTCGAACTGCCGACCTTTCTGATCAACAAGTTCAGCGTCTTAGCCACCGAGCCACACCGTATCCCTGGGAAGAATGTTAACAGTGCAATACGTGGTCAGAAGCACAATATATAGCTTTGTATTTTGTATTTGTACTTTCAGCAATACCTTTACTCCAGGCGGTTCCAACATTGGCAACTTGACCATTTGTGTGGACTTCCAAACTCCCAAGATTCGGGGAGTTTGGAAGTCCACAAGCTGTAAAGTTTCCAAAGATGGAAGACCTCAACCTTTACTCAAAACCATGGGCCCACCGGGGTGTAAGGAAACCGAAAAAGAGAGTAAACCTCAAAAAATCTGTCTTGCGTTCGCTCTTCTTGCCTTGTTGAGTAACCACAAAGCTTCACACGGTTATCGTCAACCCTCTATGAACTGTGCAGCAGAGTTGATTTTTTTTTTTAATTTTGTTTTATAATTTGGCATAGGGTTACTGGTGGGTCTGCAAGACGCCCAATAAAAGCTGCATAGTCATTGACAAGATTAGCCATCAGGTGGCTCACAAGCACAACAAGGACACAACTCTAATTTTGGAGGGGTTGGTTGGTTGGTTGGTTGTTGTTTTTTTCCAGAAAAAAAAGGAAGTTAGCTGCGGTTGTTGTTTTTTCTCTCCCCAACTTTTAATCAGCAACAGTTCTTTCTCCGAGGAGAGGAAAGACCCCGCTCGTCTCACCTTCCATGGATAACTGGAGTCATTTGGATCGTATTAAGCTTTTGGAAGCATTTGTACTTCTGAGGGAAGGCGAATGGCGTCCGTTGATTTATTAATCAAATTTACAGAGTGGCGTTTTTCACAAACGACAGCCCAGACACGGCAGAAAGATCTGCTCAAATCTAAGCTTCGTACGGCAATCGGTGAGTAAATGAAGACTTTGCTTGAAAGGCCTGAGGGGAGGGGAAGAAAAAAAGCAACAACGACAGATTGTCCACCTCCAAGGCCATCTCACCAACCACGAATGGTCCTAGCAGCTTCCTTCACTACTCGTGCAGATGGGCAACCATTAACACAGAGCGAAGGAAAAGCAAATGGCGGACGATTCTGAGAACCTCCCGGTGAACCTTCTTCTGCCTTAATGGTTCTCCCTGGAGGAAGATAAAACCTTCCCCTCGCGGTGCTGGTTAATGCTTCCTGAAGGAGCCATGCTGAAGAGGTTGAGGGAGGGGGACCTTGGAAAACAACAGGGAGAAGTTATGCTGTGGTGTTTCCGAAAGGTTGTGCCTCTAGGTTGGGAGGAGGCGATTGTGAGAGTGAAACTCTTGGAGGAGGGGAGGAGGGGGGGGGAAGAGAAGAATGGAAAGAGGAGCTGGTGTGGAGGAAGAGAGGAAGAGGACCAGTTGGGGGAAAACCATGGGTAGAAAACGGTCATCGGTTCATGCCTGTCCATCAATGGTGGTGAAAAGGTTAGTAAGGAGGTTCTAGGTAAGGTTGAGAAGATACAATAGGTCATGAGGAGACCAGGGTGAAGAGAGAAGGGGCATTAGCATTGCAAATGGATGTAGGGTGGAATCTGTGTCAACATGGGGCCTTCCTCTAAAGGTTAGTTGACCTCTTCTTCTTCTTCTCACTTGGGTTTCTTTCTTGGCCCAACAATGGGCCACGTCAACTTACACCAGCTTTTTACCCAGAAACCCAGGTTTCCCTCAGAAAAACCCATCTCTCTTTTTCTCCTGACTTCAAGCCACGTGGAGTCCATTAAAACAACGGAGGGCAGAGTGAGGAGGAAAGAGACACAACTCTAGGAGAACCCATAATGGTAGCAAATCAACACCCTCAACAGCCTCAGTTATTTGGAAGTGGAACTGAAGAAATAATCTGAAGGTTACATCAGGCCAAGCTGAGGTCCCTGAAGTCACCAGATCAACTATGATGGGGGAGTTTTTGGGTTGCGGGCGGGCTGTCATTCATTGCTCCCCGCAGCTGGTACAGAGCAGGGAAAGGGATTCACACACACACACACCCAAGGACTGGGAGGGGAGGGGGAATGGACGAACAGAGGAACCATTCATCCAGATGACAGACCCTCAATAAAGACACAGTTTTACTACATCGAAAAACTGCCAGCAAATGGACAAAAATTAATAAATGGACTCACAATAGAAAACGCTTTTGTTTGTGTGTTTTTTTAATAATAGTTAAAAAAAACAATAGTAAAAAGAGCATGTTGAATCGCTTCTTTTGTCTGCATGTGCACAGTTTTGGGAAGACTGCCAACCGAACGGTGGGCGTTCAAGATTTGCTGCTAAACTGATCCAGTCGGTGGCATCAGGGCAGGAAAATCAAATTTGTTCCTTCCACAATAGAATTTGTGCAATGCCTAGATTGGGGCCGAATGCTCCCCCTTGCAAAGGATGGCAGCAGCAACCACAAAAAGAATAGAACGTTGTTGATGGCCAGGATACGGGGAACAACTCTCAAATCTGCTCTGGGCTCCTTTTTTGGGATCAGCGTGGATCCCTCCCAACCAAAACTGTAGGAAGTCTTGGCTGGCCTGCTCCAAAAGGCAAGCAGATCCAACATCAAGGACGCAGGAACTACAGCAGTGAAGGTGAACCTCTTTGTGGTGGTGTGCCAAAGTGTGTGTGTGTGTGTGTGTGCTGACACCCACAATGCAATGCGCCTGCCCCACACACACATGCACGCACGACATACATACACCTGCCCCCTTACCTGCACTGCACATATGTGTGACTCCCAGCTGATTTTTGACTTGTTTGAGGCTGTTTTCGCCCTCCTGGGGATTCGAGGGAAGCCTCTGCAGCCTTGGGAGGCCGAAAAATGGGCCCGTTTCAATACTTCTGGTATTTCCGGAAGGCCCATTTTTCAGCCTCCCAAGGCTGCACAGCCTTCCCTCGAGCCTCCAGGAGGGCAAAAATGGCCTCAAATGGGCCGAAAATCAGCTGGAAAGGCCCGCGTACATGCACAGTGCAGGTAAGTTTGGCTGGGGCTTGCGTGCCCACACAAATGGCTCTGCGTGCCACCCATGGCACTCATGGGCCTACGGTGATGTTGGCTTGATACTGCAAGGAGGAAAGGCAAGCAGAGGCGAAGAGAAACATGAACCACAGAGAAAGGGGGCTCAGTGACCTCTGACATCCCTATAGAAGTTGCTGTCACACCTGAAGCCATTTTCCCCTTGGCATCTACAGGGTTGTCACAGTGGAGAGGAGTCGAGCTGGGGAACAGGAGGGGGGAAGTAGAGATAGCTGGAGGATTGTCGCCAAAATAAAATTCTTTCCTCTGGGAACCAAGGACTTTCCCACCAGGTGCTAAGGAGGTGGGAACCAAGACCAACTAACCCTCGGACTGTGGCCTGATTGGATGGAGCGCAGGGGCAGGGCAAGGAAAACGTTACTTTTAACTGGGGGGAAACCGGGGGTGTATGTTAAAAGTCGGGTTTCCCCCAGACGTGCCAATAAGGTAAAGGTGCTAGTCACATGCTAGTCATTTCCAACTTTAGGGGGCGCTGCTCCTCTCCGTTACAAAGCCAAAGAGCCAGCGCTGTCGGAAGACGTCTCCGTGGTCATGTGGCCAGTATGACTCAACGCCAAAGAAGGCGCACGGAACGCTGTTCCCTTCCCGCCAAAGGTGGTCCCTATTTTTCTACTTGCATCGTTTACGTTCTTTCGAACTGCTGGGTTGGCAGAAGCTGGGACAAGGAACGGGAACTCCCTCCGTGATGCGGCGCTGGGGATTCGAACCGCCGAACCGCCAACCTTTCGGATCGACAAGCTCAGCGTCTTAGCCGCTGAGCCACCGCGTCCCTCAGACGTGCCAATATGACATTGCCTATAAAATCTGTGCTTTGAGGAATATGCCTGCCTTGGAGTTTTGATTCTGTTGGCGGTGTGACTTGGGACCCTGACAGTTGCCAATGGTTCAAGTCAGGACAGGACCCTGAAAGAGGGGTGGAAACCCATTCAATTAACAAAGCCACCCTGGATTTTTTGACAGATAAACCATCCAAGATGCCTGGGCTTAATTCCAAGGACAAAGACCTCCACGGTCACATTGTGAGGGGCCTGAGAAGAGAGGGACTATGAAATTAGGCTGGATTCACTGCTGTTCTCTCCTTGACGCGGAAGATCACACCAGCCATCGCTGTGTCTTCTTGCAGACGGAAAGCCAAGGCAGACACAGAAGCAGGAGAAAGGGGCCCAGCGAGGAATTAACCAGATAAAATTTCACAAATGACCATCCGGTTCGTCCATGGAAGTCAGCTGTAACTTCAACTGGGCCGTGTGGAAACCAAGCTTTCGTTCGGCGTGTCAGTATGTTTGAAAGGAAAAGGAAACACACAACGTTTTGTGGTTTGGACAGAACTCTTTTCTCATGTTAATTGTCTCCTGTTCATCGGCGGGCAGCATTTAAAGCAAAGTGACCAGATATTGATTGTCAACTGATAGCAAAGCAGAAGAAAACTTCAGTGGTAAATTGAAGGTCACTTGGTGGGACATAAAACCAACTCAAAGGACTTCCTTATAAGATTATAAAATTACTAGCTCAATCCCCGTGCTTCGCTACAAAACTATGTGGTCGGGCTTAGATTGGGGGAGGAAAATAAGGGGGGGAAAATTCTGCCTCTGCCTATCAGCATCCATTGGTAATCTGCCTAGTGTCCTGTCAGTGTGTGAGAGAGTTGAGGGCTGTTTGGAAACTGAAAGAGTATTTGCTGTGTGAGCAAGGAGACAGTAAGGAGCCTGGGCGTGGCTTAGCTCAACTGTTCTGTACTAAAGCTGCTTGGTGCTCTGAAACTGAAACTCCTCTCCTCTGCTTGTGTTTTGCACTTGGAGGAAATTTCTTTTCAGGTGGGGAGGGGGAGTAGAACTCCTTAGCATCAGAGCGTGTTAATAATAATAATAATATATGAAATACGAATGCTCTGATGGTCATTTCGAAAAATCCTTTCTTAGCGAGCCCCTAAAAGCCAAGAGGAACGTAAGTGCCAAATTTCAAGTTTGCAGGCTTTACTATTCAGGAGATTTTGTGACGATGCTCGAGTGGTATTTTGCTTTTATAGAGAGAGAATGAAAATAGGGACTGACTTTAGAAACCTTTCTCTTCCTTGGGCACAAACGGAAATACGACTCGAACGGTTTCTAGAACCACTTAATTAGAAAGGAACCAAGAAACGGCTTCTTCTACCTCCAAATCAGCATCCAGTGAAAGAGAGATGACTTATCTCCAGAGGTTTATAATGTCAGGTGGCAAATTTTCTTCTCATGCTTAGCCCCAAATCCATACCTCTGAACTGGATTCAGAGCTGGAGGGACACCAAAACCCATCTAATCCCTGACCCCTTGGGCCTTGGACCCACCGGATCATCAGTTTCCAGTCTGTAGAAATCAAAGCTTTCTACAGTCCAGGACCAGCTCACTCCAGAAGCTTGCTGGTTTCACACTTGGCTGCCAATCCTGCAAGTCTTTGGATCAGGCAGCGTCGTAGGAAATTAGTTTCTATACTTCTAGAAATCCGAGCAGTATCTTTGGCGGCAGAAGTGGCGCAGTGGTGAGAATGGAGTACTGCAGGCTACTTCTGCCGACTGTCGGCAATGCGATCCTGACCGGCTCAAGGTGGACTCGGCCTTCCGAGGTGGGTAAAACGAGGACCCAGATTGTTGGGGGGGCAAGAGGCTGACTCTGTCAAAACCGCTTAGAGGGAGCTGTACTAGCACTGTAAAGCGCTGTTGCTATTTGGTGACCAGAAAGCAGCTCTCGCCTCACAATCAGGAGGCTGTGAGTTCGATCCTAGGTAGAGGCTCATCTATGGAATAGGCTCTGCTGCTCGGAGCAGGGGGGTTGGACTAGATGACCTCCAAGGTCCCTCCCAACTCTGCTATTCTATGATCAAAATGCATCAACCCCCTTCCCGTGGGGCCACGAGTGAGACCCCCTTTCACCCAAGGCTCGGCCTCTCCCTTCCAACGTCTCTCTTTACCTCCGTCCTTCTTCTCGGCTTCATCCCGGGTTAGCGGAGAGGTGAGCGTCACCTTGAGGGTGAGGGGGAGCCCCGTTGTGCTACGGACGACGATGGCCGCTTCGCTGGGATGGTGTTCTATGTGGTACTTATCTTCGGTAAGTTTCTGAAACAATATCCAGAAAACGGGCCTCCGTCAAGCCGCGGGGAGGAGAGCTGGAAGCCCGGCGGAGAAATGCTCGGCCCTCACCTCCACCTCGGCGGCACTGAGCTAACCGATCGTTTTGCAGGAACTGCAGCCATAAACATTTCAACAGCCGCAGCACCAGCAAAGCTTTGAGTCTTCTTTTGGGGAGGAAATGGTCATTTGGGGTTGTTGTTGTTGTTTTTAATGCCTTCCAGAATCTCTGGCAGAGATGAGGTTCTGACCCAGGCTTCCTTAAAAAAGCATAAAACACACTCTTGGTCCCAGCAAAACCTCTTTGTCCACTGAAAAGGTACTCCTTTGGGGTGCGTTTTTAAGCCGCCCCCCATTTTTTTCCTTGGTTGAGGAAAAACAACAACCGGGAAACGTTTCTTCTATGCCCAGATAATAAACACGGAGGAGAAGCAGCATCCGGAGATTCCTTCTTTCCCCGAAAATACAACCTACCCTGAAAACAAATCCTAGCTTGATTTTTACATGTGGGCCCAATGTAAGCCCTACACCCAAAATAAGCCCTAATTAAGATCCCACCCACTCCAGAGGGGACAGGTAAAAATTAAGCTAGGGTGGGGATGGGGATGGATTGGAGCTGCCCTACTACTTACCTTTGGACAGGTGTAGCCAAGCCTCACACACCCCCGACACCTGCCTCGCCGGCCCATTTCTTCTGCAGCCGGCAAAGGTCGGCCAGGGTTTCCTAAAGGCCCCTGGAGCTGATAACAAAGCTCTGGATCGATCCAGAGTCCTTCAGGAAAGCTTTGCTGGCCACAGAAGAAGTTCCCAAAGGCCTCCGACAGCGAAAAGGAGGCCGGGGGCGACATAGTGTAGTCAGTGGATGACATCCCCCGAAAATAAGACCTGGTGCCTTTTTTTGGTGGCAAAAATATATATATATATAAGACAGGGTCTTATTTTCAGGGAAACATGGGTAGTTATAAATGTGGGCTTCTAGAGATGGACTCACCTGGATTTGGACAGGTAGATTGTCTTTGACGAGGGATAAGAGGGACTCTGTGGGCTTTTCTTTGCACATCAATACTAGTTCCAGGTCCATGTCGTCCTTTATCAACAAGCCTTTGGCCACCAAACCAATCCTCATCACACCACACAAGATCCGGCCACCTTGCTCCCTGCGGAAGAGGAAATGTCATTATTAGGATTGGTTGCACATTCAGCCAGATGCTTAAGACGGGATTTGGCACTGTCAGGTGGTGCTCCATTCAAAATTCAAGAAAGAAAAACTTAAAGACTCTTTAGATTAGAGCAAAGATGTCTTTTACTGAAAATGAAGTGGTAGCATCAAATAGAATTCTGAATCTAAGAAATTAGGCGCGCAGACCACATATACAAAGTGTTGGAAACGTTCCCACCCCTCATAGCTCAAAGGAGTCTTCCAATTAAAAGTTGTGAATATGATCATGTGAGCATCTTCAGGTGGTGATGAGGCCTCTGTCCGTTGACCTTGACATATTTTGATAAAGATTTGCAGCTGCGCAGAGAAAAGAAAGCTAAGCGAGGAATAGAAACTTAAGAGCAGGAATTTATACTCCCCCCCACTCCTCATTTACACAACACAAGAATGTAACACCTCCAGCTCTCTTCCCAGACATATCCCCTCTTCCCCCCCCTTACTTATGACAGCCAAAAGATGCAAAGCAGTAGAAAAGATCTTGAAGGCTGACACCTCTGGAGAGCTTCCCAAGGACCTGGGATAGGCAGATGTGGAAGTTTGAGGGTGCTGAAAACATCTTCGCAGGATGTAAGCTGTTCCAAGCAATGCTGCCTGCTGCAATTGACCGATGGGCATTTTGTCAATGCCAATGGCATTCAAATCACAAATTACAGATAGTTCTTGGAACTTACAGCCACAACCGAACCCAATATTTCTGTGGTTAAGTGAGACATTTCTTAAGTGAGATTTGCCCCATTTTATGAAATGTCTTGCCACCGTTAAGGGAATCACTGCTGTTGTTAAGTGAGTCACACAGTTGTTAAGTGAATCTGGCTTCCCCATTGACTTCCCCCGATCAGAAAGTTGCAAAAGGTGGTCACATGACCTCAGCACACAGCAATGGTCATAAATATGAACCAGTTGCCAAGCATCTGGATCTTGGTCACATGAGCACAGGGATGCTGGAAAGGTCATGTGAGAAATGATCACAAGTCCCATTTTTTAAGTGCCGTCACTCAATGAACAGTCGCTAAATGAACTGTTGTAAGTCGAGGGCTACCTATATTACAGTTCACGGCACAGTTAAGCAGGTATTTAGACTGGATCTGGCATTTCTGTCCACCTATTGAGGGTTTTAAAAGATCTCTTTGCAGGATGTAAGTGGTTCCTAATATAGCTGCCTTCTGCAATTGACCAACCGGGGATTTTTGTCAATGACGAAGGTGCCCATAACAGTACTCTAGTGGTTTTGGGGGATCGCACCGAAGTGTCATGCCCCTGGTGGAGACTGACTCTGAGCAGTCAGAGGAGGACCCAGGCCCATCCCCTATCCATCCTAGGTGGGCACGCAGGGAGGAGAGGATCAGGGTAAAAGGTGGTCTACTCAGGAGGAGAGGGCCATGATCCCCTTCATGGGTTGCAGGTGTGAGATCTGCATAAGAGTTTGGACCTGCGTGCTAACCGACGCTGGAGACAATTTAGTGTTTTATTCCTAAAGAAGGTTTATCTTGGTTGGCGTTCTTCCAACGGACTGTCCCTGGTTATCTTCCTGAAGCTGGCAATTATCTATCCTGGTCTGTCGTGGAAACTTTATTCAGTTTTGTCTTCGTTATCGGCGCTTTGAATGTGAACTGTATTTCTTGCCTTTGAAGTGTTATTTTGAAAATAGTTTACTCCTCCACTGTGAACAATTAAAACAGTGAAGCCAAGTTGAAGGCATGAAAGGACTTTTAGTGACATTTTGGATTTTGTTATATTTCTGATATACTCTGGGTCCTCACACGAAGACTCTCATGACTATGGATTCCACCTCTGCTTTCTTTCGCCACAGTCGTTCTACTTCTGCTTGCAATTATTATTATTATTATTATTATTATTATTATTATTATTATTATTATTATTAGAGATTCACAGCCTTTGGGGCTGGTTGATAGCTCAACAGCTCGAGTCCTAACCAAGGACCTAGGAATTGTTCAGGTAGCATCAGAGGATATAAGCTATTCCAAGTAGGGTGGTTTTTTGTAGAATCAGGGAATTCAAGTCTGATAAATTTCTAAATAGCGAGGCAGCCCTTTAGGTACTGCTCCAAGGGCTCCAATTATAATTAGGATAACACACAATTTCTTTTTCCAAAGTCGCTCAACTTCAATGTGTAAGTTCTGATACTTTGTGATTTTTTTCTTGCTGCCTGTTGTTGTTGTTATTGTTATATTATTATTATTATTATTATTATTATTATTATTATTATTATTATTATTATTATTATTATTATTATTATTATTATTACGTGAGATTCACAGCCTTTGCTCGAGTCCTAACCAAGGACCTAGGAACTGTTCAGGTATTATTGAGAAGTCTCTGTGGCGCAGTGGTTAGAGTGCAGTATTGCAAGCTACTTCTGCAGCCAGCTGCCTACAATTTGGCAGTTCAAATCCCACCAGGCTCCAGGTTGACTTAGCCAAAGCACTATAAAGCGGTATATAAGTCTATGTGCTATTGCTATTATTAATTATTATTGTTGTTGTTGTGTTTTGCACCCACCTGCTTGGCTCTCTTAAACCCAGAAGGGACGTGCAAGGCTTCAGAGAGTGCAAAAATGTGAATGGCCAGGCTGTTAACTCATTAGAGCAGCTGTTTTGGCTTCCAGAGTATAACGCAACTCACCCCAAGACCATTGTGTCAACAGCTCAGTGACAACGGGTGGCTGGCATTTCAAAAAATGCTGGGCCCGTAGCTCAGTTTTCTCTCTCTCTCTCTCTCTCTCTCTCTCTCTCTCTCTCACACACACACACACACACACACACACACACACAGAAAGAGAGCAGCTGAAGGGCAAATGGAACCCTACTCTTATGCAGAGTAGCCTCTTCAACCAGGCAGCTGCTGCCTCTGAAAATCCCCACATTGATGTAAGGACACGGCACAGCTGGGCCACGTAATCTGCCACGTCTGGGTTTTTGTTTTTGCTTTTTTTAAAAACTAATAAATTTTGCATTTAAGGCTCCACACCATCCTTCTTCCAGTCACCGTTCCTTTTCTGCTCCAGAGAATCTGGGATGTGGGTTTTTTCCACTCCCCTCTCCTCGTCTTCCTTGTGGCAAAGAAAGCTTCCCAAGGAACATCTCGCCAAAAGCGTTTATGCACCCATGGAAGAAAACAGCACCCCAAATTTAGCACCAGCTCATGTAAAAAAAAAAAAAAAAAACTCCAGCAGAGAGAACCAGGGGGAAAAAGGCTGCACATTCTATGAAGCAACCAAACAACAACTTTTGCCCTTATATTTCATTTCTGATCTTCCTTCCCAACTTCAGGAAGCATCGCTACCCTCCTGGATAGGTTGGGCTTAACTATGCATGGATTTATTTTAAGGAGGCAGCTTCGCCTCTCCCCAAAAGCCAGGAAAATCTCTCGATCAGTACCAATCACCTCAACTTAAAACATTAATCTCCACTCCAGACAGAGGAATATCTGGGCTGGGTGGCATTATAATAATTCATACAAGAGGCACAGAGCAGATCTCGCCCAGATGGGACACACATCACAGGTTTCAAATTGTCCAGCGCTGGGAAAATCAGGAGATCCAGCCAATGCAAAGAGTATAAAGATTTATTGCGAGCTTAAAAGCTCTCTGCAACAATCTGAACTCCTATGATTTGATTGCTTATTGTACCCTTTGACTATCATTAAGTGTTCTACCTTATGATTCTTGACTCTTGACGAATGTCTCTTTTCTTTTATGTATACTGAGAGCATTTGCACCAAGGGAAATTCCTTGTGGGTCCAATCATACTTGGCCAATAAAGAATTCTATTCTATTCTATTCCTAATCAGGTCAATGAAAAAGGGCAGTAGATAAAGGCAGAAGGAATTCAAAGTGTTTGCATCAGCTCAGAGCTGATTTAATGTCATCTACACAGTTGGCGAACCCAGAAAAAGGAACTCCTGGGATTATTATTTTACTAAGAGTGTAAACTTTACTGAATAAATCCACATTGCCACAGAAGAAGCAAAACCAGCTCTAGAAAAAGTGCAGAGAAGAGCAACCAGGATGATGAGGGGACTGGAGACTAAAACATATGAAGAACGGTTGCAGGAACTGGGCCTGGCTAGTCTAGGGAAGAAAAGGACCAGGGGAGGCAGGAGAGCAGCCTTCCAATATTTGAGGGGCTGCCACAGAGAGGAGGAGGAGGGGGTCAAGCTATTCTCCAAGGCACCTGAAGGCCAGACAAGGAATAATGGATGGAAACTGACCAAGGACAATCTGGAAATAAGGAGGAATTTCCTGTCAGGGAGAGCAATCAACCCATGGAACAGGAGTTGCCTTCAGAAGTTGTGGGAGCTTCATCCCTGGGAGTTTTCAAGAAGAGACTGGGCTGCCGAGCTTCCGGTTTGAGCTTCTTCAGCGACAGACCGAAGCCTCGTCTCTGCGAGGCTTCGATCCATGCTCGCCGCTGGAGCGCCCCGAGCCGGCTGGTTTCGGGGCTAAGCCACCCCGTAGAGGTGGTGAAGAGGGGGGAGACTGCTTGCAGGGTTGAGGAGAGCCGCATCTCTCCTCCCCAGCTGGCCATTACTCCCTTTCCAGGCGGTTGCAGCGGTGGTCAGAAATGGCCACCACAAAGAAGAACTCGACCGGAAAAGAATGTGCAGGAGGAAGATAAGAAGAGAAAGTTTTGGTTGACCGGGTCAAACAGCAAAAGCAACAAATAAGGTACCCTGGAATTTAAACTTAATAACATTGTTCCCAAAGAAGATTTTGAAGCTGCGAAGGAGAGAAGGGAAAGGATTAGGTTTTTTTCCCTTCCCTTCTTTATACTGACAGCTAAGAGACTTAAGCAAGAAATTGAAAAAAAACCACTTTGACATTAATAGGCATCTAAGCTGAAAATAAAAGTCAAAGGGATAATAAAGATTTCTGGATATTTAAAAGTTTTTAAAAGCAGGAAAGGAGAAAAAAAAAAGAATAAAAGGGCAGGATCTGGAAAAACGGAGGAGACTGCCTGGAACTAAGGAATGGAACTGTAACTAAAAGGAACTTACAGTGAAATTTCAACAAGATTCCTCAAGGATACATTTTAATTGAAACTTGGTAACAAAATAATAGAACCCCAGGAAGAGAAAGTGGAAAAAAAGAAGCAGAAAGAAACAGCCTTGGATTATTTGGATTACTTGGTGATTTTTGGTTTTTGCATCTGGATGACTAAAATTAACCGGGTGGTTAACTGGGCAGGCCTAATAGTTGGGTTTGAGTCCTGGAGGAGAAATTGCCTGCCCTCCTCCCAGGCAATCTCTCTATTAAAGGGAGAATATACACTGACCTATAAACTCTGTATAACTCCCAGTACTAGAAGGGCGAGGGGGAAGGGTATTTTCCACCCCTTTGGACTGCATGACATCAGGTCCATTAATTACAACTCAAACCGTGGAAGGGGAGGATCAGGAGTGGAGAGAGTCAGCCAATTAGTGCTTTGGGACTCCTTCGATAGCCATCAGCAAATCCATCTTATCTTAAGCATTATTTGTTTTGCGCCATTGACTTTCTATCTCCCGACAATTTGTTTGTGCACGCATCGATGGGTTTCACAGCATCCAGCCTCAGAGTCCAAATGGGTGGACTGTGGGCTTAAAAAAAAAAAGCAAGTTAAAAAAAAACAACCACCACCAAGAACTCAACGAAGTAGACCAACTGCTCTGGCTGTTTTTCCAACTGACCCAGGTTTGCGAATACAAAGCTATGGGGAGGTAGCTCTTCTAGGCCAGGGGTCAGCAACCTTAAACAGTCAAAAGAGCCATTTGAGCCTCTTTCCCACAGAAAACACCAGGAGCCACAGAACCCTTCCCGTTGCCTGACTATTTCCTGAGTGGCCACAAAACTAGCATATATAGAATAAAATAGAATTAGAATTAGAATTAGAATAGAATAAGAACAGAACAGAACAGGAAGGAATGGAATCGAACGGAATAGAATAGAATAAATATTGGAAGGAATAGAACAGAACAGAACAGAATTCTTTATTGGCCAAGTGTGGTTGAACACACAAGGAATTTGTCTTTGGTGCAAATGCTCTCAGTGTACATAAAAGAAAAGAATCATCAGGTGCAACACTTAATGATAGTCAAAGGGTGTAATAAGCAATCAAATCATACTAGGAAACAGTCAATAGTTGAATTAAAGATTCTGTTTTCTTCTGTAACTTTTCTTTTCTTGGATTTATCAATAAATCACATGCCAGCGAGTGTCGCACATTGACAGTTGCAGTGCATATTTTGAGAAACAGGGAGCCACAGCAGAGGGATGAAAGAACCACGGGTTGCTCACGCCTGTTCTAGGTCCATGTGTGGCTTCCTTCCTGCTAGGACGGCTCGTCCTGGCTAATCCAAGCAAAGATTTTAAGCTCTCCCTATGACTGCTAATCTAGCAGAGGCCCCCACAGCCATGTCAGGTTACAACGTTGAACTCCACCGACTTGGAACTGAACACCAAATGCTACTCAGCGGCCCTCCCTAAACCGCCTCGCCTTATTTAACCCGAGATGCTTCAGCTGACAGCTACACCACCAACCCTCTTGGCTCACGGACTCTGGAAGGCAGAGATAGCTCAGCTCTTCTCCTTCTCCACAATGACGATACAACAGTGGTGGGACTCATCTCCGGGGGTAGATGAATCTGCCTACTGAGATAAGATGGACCAGTTGCTCTTGTGGTGTGGAGACAATAACTTGGTCCTCAACACTGATAAGACCAAGGAGCTTATAGTGGACTATAGAAGGAACAGATCAGACATCCAGCCCTTGCTTATCCATGGAGACTGAGTGGGGCAAGAGACCAGTTTTAAGTTTCTGGGTGTTACCCTAAAAGAGGACCTGACCTGATCACATTGCAGCCCTGGTCAAAAGGACCCAGCAGAGATTATACTACTTGAGACTTCTCAGGAAGCAACTGGATGGAAAACTGCTGGTGACCTTCTACCGCTGCACCATAGAGAGCATCTTAACTTACTGCACCTCTGTATGGTTTGCCAATTGCACAGGGGCAGATAGGAAACCACTCCAGAGGGTGAACATCATTGCCCAGAGGATCACTGGTTGCCTTCTCCCCTCTTTGGAAGAGCTTTAGAGCTCCTGCTGCCTTAAGAAAGTTCAAAACATCCTTAAAAATCCGTCTCATCCTGGGCATTCTTATTTTAAACTATGACCATCTGGCAGACGGTACAGGATAATAAAAACAAGGACAAACAGGCTGAAAAACAGCTTCTATCCCAGGACAGTAACTATACTGAATTCTACGAGTGGTGGGATTCAAATTTTTTTACTACCGGTTCTGTAGTGAGCATGGCATGGCTTGGTGGGCATGGCAGGATACTGCAAAATCCCTATTCCCTCCCCACTCCACTAGCCTGCTTTCCAGCTCCATTCTCCTGGGCAGGGCAACCAAAGGAGACCCAGCTGATCAGCTGGGACTCGATGGGAGGCAGAGAAGAGATGGGGTTGGCGGGGCCAGTCAGTTGTGGGATTTGCCAGTTCTCTGAACTACTCAAAATTTCCGCTACCGATTCTCCAGAACCGGTCAGAACCTGCTGAATACCCACCTCTGAATTCTACTATATAGTGCAATATTAATGCAATATCAGGAGTTTTCAATTCATTTGCATAGAATGTGAAGGATGTGTGTTTGTGTTTTATTTTTATTATGTATGTATAATGTACACTGAAGATGCCATTTAATTTTGTTGTACGGGATGCAATGACAATAAAGTAAAGTAACTCTGGCTGAGAAGACTTCAAGGTTGCAGAAAGAGCTACAAGATGAGCTGACTATTCCAAGCCCAGCCCTGGTTCTTTCCTGACCACAGGAAAGAAGAGGGGAGGCCCCATCTTCTGCCAGGAAGAAATGTCTCCGTTTAATGTCCTTCACTAAATGTTCTCCACCCCAACGAACCTTCAAAGCCCAAGTAGATGACCCTACATGATGTGCGCACGGAGTAAATTTTCCACCCAGCACTAGATGGTTGGATCTCAGGGATCCTAGCTAAAATATAAAACGGGTCAGACCACGTTTTCGCCCACTCACTTGCTACTCCGGCCATCAGCCGTTTCTTCTTTCTCCTCCGAGCTGCCATCCATCGGGGAAGACCTGCTTGTCTCGTCCATCCAATCGGACACCTGCTTAAGGGCGCATTCGACGGTGGAAACCATGTTCTGGACGGCTTCGAGTTCTTCTGGAGACGGATAAATCGTTGAATGTTTCATCATCACGTGCCGGTCATCGTTAGCAAACGATCGGATTGATCTCTGGTTGGGGAGAAGGCAGGAAGGAACGGAGGTCAAGGGGAGGTTCCCCGAGATGATCGAGGACAAGGTAGATCATCACACACCATCACGAGAACCCAAACAAGGACCTTGTGATGACCCAGGGCGTGGCACGAAGGCAACACAGCCAGAGAACAGGTGTGAGTCCCTTTATTTGTTCCAACTTGGTCACCCACCCCAAGGGATAACATCAAAAAAAAAAACAGAGTCGATCTTCTTGGTTGGCAGGACCGAATCAATGGTGCCTTCAAAGCCATCCATCTCTTCAGCAGCTTTGGGAAGAAGATGCAGGCCTACCTCTGTGTCCCCGACCATCAAAGAAGACCACAGAAGGGGAAAGCACCCTTCCCAGGGTGGTGGGATGGATGGATGGGTGTGTGTATAATTATCTATCTATCTATCTATCTATCTATCTATCTATCTATCTATCTATCTATCTATCTATCTATCACCTATCTGTTTCTATCTATCTATCTTTTTATCATATCATCTATATCATTCATATATATCATTATATCATATCATATTATATCTATCTATCTATCTATCTATCTATCTATCTATCCTATCTATATATATATATATATATATATATATATATATATATATATATCTCATATCTGTTTAGCTGCCAGTGGAGCTGGTGGCAGAATCGGACGATGAGGAGGTTGGGGTGGGCCAGTTCTGGAGTATGGGGAAGGCTCTAATGGATGCTGTGCGTTGGAGCCAGGGGCATCCGACATTTTCCAGCCACCGGAGAGGCAGCTGCCTTTAGAGGTTGACCTGAGTGAGGAGGAAGAACAGTTGGGGCCTGTTCCAGATGCGCGTATGCACAGAGCTGTTAGGAGAGGGGAACAACGGAGGACAAGGAGTCAACTTGGGGAGCAAAGCATTCGTGGATGCTGAATGGCCCCTCCCTGGCTGGGGAATAAATAGAAGGAAAGGGGGAGTGGTTGTCGTAGGAGACAACAGTTTGTATTTCTGAAGATTTTGCTCATGGTATTTCTTGCCAGAACTTAATCTGCAGCTCTTTCAGCTCGGCCTTGCAATTATCCGAAGGAACTGATAAGGTCTGTTGCTGCCATTAACTCTTGGAAGGACTCTTGCCTGGACTTTTCTGCAGGTGAATGCAATTAATTCACAAGAGGTAAATAAAGAGAGTGGGGTTTTTTGTGACCGGGAGTCTGAGTCTGTTTGTTGCTCCTGCTAAGGCTGGGTCAGAATGCTATCTATCTATCTATCTATCTATCTATCTATCTATCTATCTATCTATCTATCTATCTATCTA
>NC_142023.1:2784831-2787331 GCF_049901735.1 Notechis scutatus
ATCCCTAATATTCTGCTTCAGTTAACTTTTCCACCATTCGCCAAAGCTAGAAGCTGTGTATTTTCCTCAAACTGTATTCACTGCGTGAGTTCCAGACCTTACCATCCCATCACACACACACAAAAAAGGCCCTTTGTGTGAATAACTAGCACCCCAAGCATTTTGTAGCTTCCACTTGAGCCTGCAAAACTCCAGGAAAAGAAAAACCCACCCAGCTGTCCCTGTGGCCAAGAAGCTCTCGTCCCAAACCTTGGACATCTCTATCAACGGTGGCTGCACAGAACGAACAGCTTAATCGTTGTCATTACTCTATGGGAAATCTCCTTTTAAAATCATTAGTAGTTCCCCGTTAATCTTAATGACTCCCTAATTAAAGTTCTTGCCCCAGTCTCAAGATTTCAGCATGGTGAGATACACAGGAACAACAACGAATGCGCATTAAGCTTAAAGCAAAAACATTTAAAAAAAATTAACGCTCATTAACAAGATTACCTGTTGGACAAAATAAAATAGCAACAGTGGGGGGAAACTGTTTGCAAATGTTGTGAAGGGAAAGAGCAGAGTTTAAAACCCCACTTCTTACATTAAACCTTTATTTTTTTTAGGGTGGGCTTTTAAAAGCCACACCATCTGCCAACTATTCAAAAGGTGGAGAGGGGACAGGTGAGTGGATGGTTGTGGGAGGGAGGAGGGAGGGAGAGAGGAGACCCCGGTTATTTCAATGCAACTCCCCAAACTTTAACAAACCCACTTACACTGCAAAGAGTGTTCCCCCCGAATGCTCAGGAATATCTGGAGTTGATTTTGTTTACAGATTCAAACCTATTTTATTTGCGTGGGGGGGCGGGAAGCACTTTGAAAGACCACAAAAAGGGGGCAAGGGCAGGAGTTGACGGGGGAAAAAACTTTTTAAAAAACATCATTAAAAGAAATATTTCTTCCCCGACTTGAGGAGTTTCAAGCTTAGGAGGGAAATTTCAGCGAAGGTGGCATTGTCTGGGCGATTTCCAGCCCGTCTCCATTCTGAAAAGAAAAAAACTGACAGATCCGCAGCCTTTGTCAACCAATTCAGGAACTTTTTATGCTTTTTATTTGTTAGGTCAAAGGTTAAATTGCTGACCTGTAACCTCCCGCTTAGCGGCCTCTCCCCTTTCCCTGTAAGGCTTTATTTCAGCCCCGTATTTACATGGATTAGTCTCCTTTCACACTAAGAATAAATCTGTTCACGACTAAAGACTCTGGCTCTCCTTGGGCTAAAAGCAGCCCCAATGATTCGACCCCGAACAATGGCCATATTGTGGGTGGAAGAGAAAGAAAGAAAGAAAGAAAGAAAGAAAGAAAGAAAGAAAGAAAGAAAGAAAGAAAGAAAGAAAGAAAGAAAGAAAGAAAGAAAGAAAGAAAGAAAGAAAGAAAGAAAGAAAAAGAAAAGAAAAGAAAAGAAAAGAAAGAAAAAGAGAAAGGGAGAATGAGAAAGGAAGGAAAAGAGAGTGAATGGAAGAAAGAGAGAGAAACAGAGAGAAAGAAAGGGAGAAGGAGAAAGAGAAAAAGAAAGAAAAAGAAAAAGAGAGAGAGAATGGGAGAAAGAAAGAAAGAAAGAAAGAAAGAAAGAAAGAAAGAAAGAAAGAAAGAAAGAAAGAAAGAGAAAAAGAGGGAGAGAGAAAGAAAAAGAGGGAGAGAGAAAGAGAAAGAGAATGGGAGAAAGAAAAGAGAGAAAGAAAATAAAGAGAGAGAGAAGAAAGAAAAAGAGAAAGGGAGAATGAGAAAGAAAGGAAAAGAGAGCGAATGGAAGAAGAAAGAGAAAGAGAAAGAGAGAGAAAGAAAGGGAGAAGGAGAAAGAGAAAACGAAAAAGAGGGAGAGAATGGGAGAAAGAAAGAAAGAGAAAAAGAGGGAGAGAGAAAGAAAAAGAGGGAGAGAGAAAGAGAGAGCATGGGAGAAAGAAAGAGAGAGAGAGAACAAAAGGAAGGAAGGAAGGAAGGAAGGAAGGAAGGAAGGAAGGAAGGAAGGAAGGAAAGAAAGAAAGAAAGAAGGAAAGAAAGAAAGAAAGAAAGAAAGAAAGAAAGAAAGAAAGAAAGAAAGAAAGAAAGAAAGAAAGGCCGATTACTGTGTTATTGAAACAATGGAAGAGAAGTCTCGTACAACCTTTAGCAAACAAAGCTGGCCTGCTGTGAACCTGATGAAGATGTCAAACTCTGTTAAAAATATAAAAACCAATAAAAGGGATTCCCTCCCCAACAACTCCCCCGCCCCCTTTTGCAAAGTCTTGTGACCAAGACCGCTTCTACAGAGAGATTTCCTCTTTGGGATTAACCATGCCTGGGGATTTTTTTTTAACCCAGTTACTATGCCAAACGGCACCAAGAAACTCGCCATTGTGGACTTTAGAAACGGCACGTAAATAAACTCTCCCCATCGGTATTTCAAGCCCCGCTTTGCCCCCAGATTTTCTCCCTCTGATTTCCAGGTCAGAAAAAAGCTCTCCTTGCTGGTTCTTTCCACAGA
>NC_142023.1:2789831-2889831 GCF_049901735.1 Notechis scutatus
GAGGAAAAAAAATATATATATGAAAGGGAGGTTTTACCTGCACTGAGCCATTTCAGTGCTACTCCTTGAAGCCTCCTCTGCGCGGGAGAGAGTTTTGTGTAGCGACTCTCTCACACACACAAAAAGGAAAAGATAAAAAGGACAGGCCCTTGCGTGGCGACACCGGAGACCCAATCCTGCTTTCTGACATCATCCTGGTGTCTTTTTTTGCAAGCCTCTGTGGGCAAACGCACCCCTAACACACAACCCTCACACAAAAGCTCCCCTTATGCAGGAGGAGTGCACACACACACACACACACAAAATCCCAGCCAGTTTTTTGAGAGCTCTTTTTTTTCTCCCCCTTTCAAACATTCCCAGCTTTTGGTGACTTGTTTTGATCAGTTGCTTTAGACTAACAAATGGACTTTTATTTTATTTTATTTTTAAATTAGGCACCACTTTACCCGCTAACAAGGCCGACCCTTCGGCGAGCGTCTCCGAGATCGGTGGATTCAGACAGGGGCTCACTTCTGGCCCATGATATAGGGAGGGGATATAGGGATATTATTTCAGAGAAACTGAGCAAGCCATTAGAAAGTGGAGGGCAGCCGAAGAAGACCCGGCCACGGAGGCCCATTGTTCCCACGGCTGTTTTTTTCTGCCAGGTTACTTCCACCCTTTATCTATAACGATGAATCTCTTTCTTAAGAGACAGGATTTTATTCCGGGCTGCAGAATATCAAAGCTAACAAGGCCGAAGGGTTCTTTTTTGGGATGTGTGTGTGAAAAAGAGAGACAAATGGAGCATGCACAATGTTTGAAACACACACACACACACACAAAACGTTGTCCTCGGGGCCTTAGAAAGAGCAGGGAATGTGCAGAAAGGGATAGGTGAACTCTAAAAATGGAAGAAAAAGAAGATTCGGAATATTTTATAACCGTGATGGCGAACCTATGGCATGCGTGCCATGAGCGGCATGCAGAGCCATTTGTGCCGGCACACGAGTTGCAGGCAAACTTACTTCACTGCGCATGTGCGTGCCGCACAGATGATTTTCGGCCGGTTTGAGGCCTTTTTCGGCCTCCCAGAGGCTTGAGGAAGGCTTCTACAAGCTTCTTCAGGCCGAAAACTAGGCCCATTTCGTCACTTCCTGTTTTTCCGGAAATACCTGAAGTGATGAAACGGGCCTAGTTTTTGGCCTGCAGAAGCCTCCCTAAAGCCTCTGGGAGGCTGAAAAAGGCCTCAAACCGGCCGAAAATCAGCTGTGAGGCACAGTGCAGGTAAGGGGGTGGTGGTGGTGGGTGGGTGGGTATTGCATGTGCGTGCTTAGGGAGTATGGGGGGCGCGCATTGCCTTCTGGGTGCTGGCACGCAAGTGCAAGCTTGCAAGCGCGCACACAATTTTTGCCACAGGAGCCCAAAAAGGTTAGCCACCACTGTTTTATAACATGGAAACTTTTCTGCAAATGGTTCATAGATAGAGCCAGAGGTTAGATAAGTGGATTTATGTGGAAATATGGACATGGGAAAGAAAAATGGACTAATAAATATTTTGATGGTTATAGAACTGCCGTCAATATGGAAGATAGTATACTTTCTAATAACGATTGATACTCATCTTATATATGTTTGTATGTACATGATTATAATGATGGTGAGGATGTTTATATTTTAACACTTTGGACACTTAGAAAATGCACAGTTCAATATAGAAATGGAATGTGTGATACAAAACAATAAAAATATTTATATATAAAAAAGAAAAGAAACAGCAGGCCTGAATGGATTACTTCTTACCATCTCATAATCATGTAATCTTGCAAAAACATCCTGTTGCCCAGAAAACCAGAGGCAGCTCTGTTGCAGTACTCAATTGCTACCTGGTTTTTATTTGGGGAGGTGCAGTCCCTGAACCTACGACCATTCAAAGTTACGATGGGGGGCTGGGAAAAGTGACTGACGTCTGGTCCTCGCACTTACAACCATTGCAGTGTTCCTAAAGTCAGATAGTCAAAAATTCAGGGGCTTGGCAATTGGCATGCCTTTAGAACAGCTGCAGCGTCCTGGCTCCCTTAATCGCTATTGGCAAAGGGGGTGTCAGGATTTTGGCAGTTACCCCCGTTTAAATCATGAGCCTCGAGCCAAACTGTGATGACCCAAAGGGACGTGGCACAAAGGCAACACAGTCAAATAAGCAATAAGAGTCCCTTTATTATCTCCAACTTTGCCCCCAATGTCCAGGTTAGCTTCAGCTGGAGAAACACTCTCCCAGAAAACAGCTTTTGACTGCAGAAAATTTAGTCCAAAACAAGGTACATACAAACTGTAACTTAAAATCCAACAAACCAAGCTGAAGTAATTAACTTGACAGGGCAGGAGAAGGAATTGCAGACTTGAAAACACAGCAAAACTCACACAGTTGACAAGACACCAGGAATATAGATAAGCCATGATGATACCAGATAAATTCACATTTGCTCCCAACTACTTGCTGCGCGCAGCTTCCCTTTTTAAACACTGTGTTCCCAGCTGCAGCTAATGAAGGGAATCAGGGCCCTTTCCTCCCCCGTAAGCCACGCAACTCACGTTACCCCCTTCTCTGTTTCTCTCTGCGTGCCCTAGATGAAGAGGAGGTGGGCCTGGGTCTTCCTCCGAATTCCCTCTCCCTTGCTCTACCTCTTCCCTGCTCTGCCCAGCCAGACTTTGCCCTTCCCCAGTTTCTTCCACACCCAACGGAGCCACACTCCCACTCCCTGTCAGTTGTTCGGCTAGCCCGTGAGTCAGATTCCGACAGGGCATGACACAAACTCCCAAAACTTCAAAAGGATTTATTGTGAGTTAAAAGGTCTCCATTGCCTGGGTGTAGCCGACTCTTGAGACACATCATTCATCGTCACCCTTGACCCTGGTTTCCCCCCGCTCCCTGGGTGTATCCTAATTCATATTCTCCAATGGGACACCTCCCTAGCCCAGAGCCATCGATCATGTTCTCCAATTAGAATTTTGCGCGGCAGAAATTTCGGTCACCTAGTTACTATCTTTGAAAACATTTACGGAATGCACTTTCGGTTTGCAAGCTGCCACACTGCTCCCCCCTCCCTTTCTGTTGGCAACTCTAAAAGGGCCATAGAAATATTTTATGAGCTGACAGGGAGCTTTTGACAAAGCCGATGGGAATTCCGTTTAAAAAGCACGGGATTCACTTAATGACAAAAGAATATTGTAAAATCAGGCACGATGCATTCATTCCCATGCAAAAAAACATCTGTCTTCCTCCATGGGGCTAAGCGAGGCTTGTTTCAGCTGGCCCCTCCAGACTACAACTCCCTTGCTAGGAACTGGAGGCGCCAGGTGGGCATTTGCAGGCAATGTTCTGCTGACCTTCGGAGCAAAACCCCTTAGAAATAGTCCAGCCAAGGGAATTTACCTGTGCCTGCCACCGAAGGACAGGTGACTTCCACGTAGACTTCAAAGGTGGTCTCCGGGTTTTGCCTGAAAGAGAAGGAAAGAGGGCTGTTTCAGGAAGGTTCGTCAAGATAAGGGGGTCTCTTAAAATCATGCAAATGGAAAGAGAAATGGATTTAAATGAGAGGAACTCCTGCCCTCTCCAAACGGGAGCTGTCCAGCATGGCTGAGCATCCCGCAGCAAAAGCTGGTGAGAGTTTTGTCTCTCTTTTCTTTGGACAAGGGGATCCTGGGTGATCTTTAAGATTCCGGTCTTTGTCTCTTCAAATTCATAAGATCAACCCCAGTACCAGGTCTCTGAGCTTCAACCAACCAACTAACCAACCAACCAACCACCATCTTCCTTCCCTTCCCTCTTTCCCTCCCTTTCCTCACTCCTTTCCTTCTCCCTCTCTCCCTTCCTTCTATTCCCTTCCTTTCCTTCCCTCTCTTGAGCCCAGTTGAGACCCTCCTTCTTCCCTCCCTCCCTTTCCTTCCTTCTTCCTTTCCTTCCTTCCTTCCTTTCCTCCTCCTTTCCTTCCAGTTTACTTTCCAGTAAATATTTTAGAATCTGACAACACATTAGGGTCCCATGCTCTTTCTCTCTCTCTCAATCAGCAGAAGAAGTTTGATAAAGCACTTTGAAACCTAAGGCTGAGAGATGCCCGAGTCCCAGGGCCTGCCTCAGGACAGTAAATTCTCAAAATTGCCAGGAATCTGTCAATGGTGACCACCATCAAGTCAAACTTGTCTATTTGGGAAGACGGAAGGGAGGGCAGTAGATTTAAAACAATGGCTTACAAGACTCAGTACAGCCCCCGGAAACTAAGTTCACTCCCAGGAGGCATTAAATTAAAGCTGGAAAGTGCCCTCGAAAAAAAAGCTGAATTAGTTTGTGCAATTTTGAGCGGAGAATGACAACTGGCTGTTGAAGATTTATCCTTCAGGGAGGGCAATTTTTTTCTGGAAGCCCCCAAGTCCAACTGGAGAAAAAAATAAAGCCCTTGCAAACAATCACAGTCTTGAAGCAGATACAAGCAAAACTCTGCCTGTTGGTGTTGCAGGCACGTTCACCCATCCCAACACGCCCCCCCTTCCCTTCCCTTCTAAGCCCAAGAGTTGACGATTAATTATTGCAACACATTATTTAACAGTAGCTATAATTAAACCAAGGCAGCTTTTCAACACCTGCTGGAGTAGTTTTAAAAATGGGCCCACAGTGCACGAGTCCTGTTTTCATTTTAGCTAAATGCAGGTGCTTTAATAGTATTTTCCCAGCCTGCTGCGGAAGACACATAAAAATGGGTTGCGTGTGGAGGATCGCAGCAGCTCTCAATGTTCACTAGTGGGGCACGGAATCAGAGTCAGAACAGAGCTGGAAGGGACCTTGGAGGTCTTCTAGTCCAACCCCCTGCTCAAGCGGGAGTTCCTATACCATTTAGGACAAATGGCTGTCAAATCTCTTCTTTAAAACCTCCAGTGATGAAGCAGCTACAACTTCTGGTGGCAAGCAGTCCCACTGGTTAATTGTCCTCACTGTTAGGAAGTTCTCCTCAATTCCAGGTTGCTTCTCTCTCTAATTAGTTTCCATCCATTGTTACTTGTCTTACCCTCTTGGAAAATAAGTTGACCCCCCTCCACTTTGTGGCAGCCCCTCAAAATACTGAAATCCTGCTATCATGGGCCCTCTAAACCTTCCTTTCTCTAGACTAGCCATGCCCGGTTCCTGCAACTATTCTTCAGGTGTTTTAGTCTCCAGGCCTTCAATCATTTTAGTTGCTCTTCTTTGCACTTTTTCCAAAGTTCTCAACTTCCTTTTTGTAACGTGGGAACCAAAACTTGGATGAGAAGGAAGGAGAAGAGCCGAATGTTGGGAAAGATTGAGGGCAAAAGAAGGGGACAGCAGGGGAGGAGGAGGGGGCTGGATGGAGTTCCCTGAAGCCGTCAGCGTGAGCTTAAATGGACTCCAGAGGACGGTAGAGGACAGGAAGGCCCGGAGGAACGTTGTGTCCATGGGGCCACGATGGGTCGGACATGACTACGCAACGAACAACAACAAAAAAACACTCAAAGGTAAGTTTCTTAAAAGCTGAGCCGCATGGCACACCGGCCTTAAATCCGTCTCCAGCCCCATCTCGATATATTCAACGCCATCTGACGCTACCATTCTCCTGCGGACCTATTTGTTTTCGTAAGCGCTCGAATCCCAAAGCCAGTTTTCAAAAGCTGAAACTCCGAGGCACAAAAACCATATTCTCATCCTTGAGAAGCTGACACTTCGGCGGATAATTTGTTAAGCTCTTCAGGTGTGTCTCGTAATCCTGAGGGTTGGTGGTGGTGGTAGGAAGACAGGGAGGGAGGGAGGGGCTTCTGACGTACGGCGAATGCATCGCGCACGCTCGTTTTCTTTGAAACCCCCCCCCCAAAAAAAATGACAAGCTAATTCCAGATGGCTCCTTTGGGCTTTGTAGCTCAAAGACGGCTTTCTGGAGTCCTTGCAGGAATTCTCAAGTCCTCTTTCTCCTCCAGCATTGAAATGTCAAGCAGCCCTCAATGTGTCAAGCTTGGAGAAAATAGGAAAGCCAGACAGTCCAAATAAATACATTCATTGCAAGCTTAAGCTCTTTGCAAGAATCTGAACTACTAACGGTAAGGGAAATTGGCGGTTGATAAGAATCCAAAGAATTCAAGGTAGGCTGGACTTAAGTTCTTTTGTGTGCACAAAACGACTCGAGACTGATAACTTGTTTGACCCCTCCCTCGGGCTCTGTGATGAGCCCGGGTGTGGCACAAAAGCAACCCAGTCAGATAATCAGTAGGAGTCCCTTTATTAGCTCCAACTTTGCCCCCCAATGTCCTGGTTACCTTCTGGGATGGAGAAAAACTCCTAGGAACAGCCTTTGGCTGCAGGGAATCAAGTCCAAAACATGGTCAACAAAAACTGTAACTACAAGTCCAATCAAGGCAAAATGATGTAATTAGTCTGGCAGGGCAGCAGCAAGAATTCCAGATGTGAAGGCACAGCAATAACTCAACACGGTTGGGAAGATGCCAGGAACACAGATAAGCAAAGTCAACACAAGATAAATTCACGTTTGTTCCCAGCAAACGCCACTCTCTGCTTCCTCTTCCTTAAATTTTCTTTCCAGGTGTGGCAGTTTCCTCCACAGCCAATGGAGCCACTCTCCTGCTCCCTGTCAGCTGTTCATCGGACTCTGACAGGGGCATGACAGGCTCAGCCTGGTCACCTCCTACATGATTTTTTCATTAGACCTAGATCAGGGGTGTCAAACTCAATTTCATTTAGGGCTTGGTTGATTGGTGTGTGTGTGTGTGTGTCTGACTGGGTGGGTGTGACCAACAGGGTGGGCATGGCTAGTTTTACACCACTCCCCGAACTGTTGGCATGTTTCCTCTTCACATTGGGTAGGCCGGACGGAAGCCAGAGATTGGCTCGATGTTTCATTTTCACATTGGATAAACCAGGACAGCCCGCTGGATCCGAACACATCACGGGCAGGATCCAGCCCACGGGCCTCAAGTTCGATATCCCTGACCTAGATGGCCAGTTCTCTCCTGCAATATTTGATTTCTGGAGACTTGTAGCAACCCAAACGAATTACTTCTGGCATGTCTCCCTTCGACTTCGACGCTTCCCTCTTTTGCCATTTGGCTAGCCCACCACCTCACCCTGGCTCAAGGAATCACTTCTAACCTAGGATTAGAGGTGTAGAAAGTTAGCACCCACCCCCCTCCTAGAATGAAATATTTTAAGAAGCATTAAGAAATGGAGAAACCTGCTCTTGGAAAGCAGTCCCCACCTTCCTTAATAGCCCCCAGCAGATCTCAGCACTTAAAGAGATAGGTAGCTCTAGGTAAAGGTCGTTCCCCTTGCACATACATGCTAGTCGTTTCCGGCTCTAGGGGGTGGTGCTCACCTCCGTCACAAAGCCGAAGAACCAGCCCTGTCCGAAGACGTCTCCGTGGTCATGTGGCCGGCATGACTAAACGCCAAAGGCGCACAGAACGCTGGTACCTTCCCACCAAAGGGGTCCCTATTTTCCTACTTGCATTTTTTTACATGCTTTTTCAAACTGCTAGGTTGGCAGAAGCTGGGACAAGGAACGGGAGCTCACTCCGTGACGCGGCGCTAGGGATTCGAACTGCTGAACTGCCAACCTTTCCGACTGACAAGCTCAGCGTCTTAGCCACTGAGCCACCGCGTCCCTCTGGGTACCTCTATTCAAAGCCAAAAGTTCCTGGCTGGAAGGTCTGAACAAAGCTAGGATTAGCCCTCAGTCACAATAGGAATTGCCCAATAAGCCCCATTCATTGCATCAGCCCAAACTTCAACCAAGCTTAGCTCAGACAAACTCCTAGGATGTACGTGGAAGCCTGGCAACAGCCAATAGAAGGCATGTTCTTGCACAGGAACAGGAAGCTCAAGTTCAAAGCCCAAGAGAAGGTATAAATACCCCTCACTCTCAACTCCATGTGGTCAGCTGCCCAGGATCACATGTGCTTGGTGGTCCTGCTTCTTCAATAAATGGGCCCCCTTCCTTCCAATCGGCCTCCAGCCTCCATTTTGTCTCCGAGGCCTTTCTCCCAGCTTGGAACTGAACCAGACGGATATTTCTTCCCACAGAGGGAAGAGTTCTTTGGAGTTTTTCTTGCCTAAGTATAAGACTTTGCTTTTCTCTACATTGAATTTCATTTTGTTAGAGAAGGCCCAGGGTTCAAGTTCCATCTGGATCTTGAGCCGAATCTCCTAGGGTGTTAGCCATCCCTGCCAGCTTAGTATCCCTCTGCAAATTTGTTCAATTCAAGCAACCACCTTCACTCTTCTTCCCTCCGTTTCTCCGTGCTGAAAAATCAATGCCACTGACCGCTAAACAAGCTTTAGATGTGGAATTTGCAACCGGGGTTTATTTCCAGGATCAACATTTCCGAGCCCCGTCTCCTAGAAATTTCACATCTTAAAAGATATCACCAAAAAGCATCATCTCCTATTATCAGGTTTCCAAGCTACTTCTCCTGGTCTCAATAAGGGAAGAATTCACACTTGCTTTGTTGCTAAACAACCTTCTCCTTGATTATCACCCAGGCAATATTTGACATTTACCACCTTGGACTGGCAGTTTGCTTTGTTCGCTGAAATGCAACAACCAGACTAAAACTGGAAGGGGGGGGGACTCATAATAAGCAGAGAATAAATTAAGGAGTAAGGATCCTTTTAAAACTTTGTCTGAAAGAAACGTCTTCATTACTCAGAGAGTAATAGTAGAAAGAAGGCAAGCAGGAAGGAAGGAGCAAAGAAACAGCAGGGGAGGGCGAAGTGAAGGAGGGAGGGAATTTAACTTCTTAAAGCAAGGAATTTAACAGGAAGAAATACCGCTGTGGTTTTCTGCATGGATAATGAGAAAGGGATTACCTGGTCCTGTTTATTTCTCAAATAATATTTCAAGCTTTCATGCCCTCCCTTGGCCTCAGATGGCCTACTTCTGACTAGTTTATTTATTTATTTATTTTAAACTGGCAGATTCAAAGCGTCTTCCAAAAATCTGCAAAATCTTTACCCTTTCCCCTCCTCCAATTTAAGCTTCTATTCTGTAAGATCATACCTGTAGGAGAGGGGGAAGAGAGAAAGGAGGAGATGAAGACAGAGATGGAGAAGGAAAAGGAGAGGGAGGAGGAGGGGCAGGAGAAGAGGAAGGGGGAGGAGGAGAGGGAAGAGGAAGAGAAGAGGAAGGAGGAAGAGGAGGAAAGGGAGAGAGAGGAAGAGGAGAGGGAGGAGGAGGAGAGGAAGAGGGGAGGAAGGAAGAGGAGGAGAAGAGGGGCAGGGGGAGGGGGGAGGAGGAGTGGAGGAGGAAGGGGAGGAGGGGAAGGTGGAAGGGCGAGGGAGGAGGAGGAGAGGAAGAAAGGGAGAGGAGGAGAGGAGGAAGGAGGAGGAGGAGAGGAGGGAGGAAAAGGAGAGGAAGAGGGGAGGAGAGGGTGGAAGAGAAGATGAAGGAGGAGGAGAGGGAGGAGGGGAAGGTGGAAGGGAGAGGGAGGAGGAGACGAAGAAAGGGAGGGGGAGAGGAGGAAGGAGGAGGAGGAGAGGAGGGAGGAAAAGGAGAGGAAGAGGGGAGGGGAGGGTGGAAGAGAAGATGAAGGAGGAGAAGAGGGAGGAGGGGGAGGAGGAATAATAAGGAGGAGGAGTGGAGGAGGAGGAAGGAGGAGGAGGAGAGGGAGGAGGAGGAGAGGAGAAAGGAGGAGGAGGAGAGAGAGGACGGGGAGGCAGAAGGGGAGAGGGAGGAGGAGGAGGAAAGAACAATAACAACAACAACAAAATAACAACATTGTGTCCAAGTTGACAAGACAAACAATAAGCACTGGGTGCAAATTCTGCACCAAAGGAATTCTGAGAGCAAAGGAACACAGCAGGTCAACAAAGGGAAAAGTCACCGGTCAAATCAGAAATCCGACTTCAGCTGACAGGTTTGGTGTTTTTTTTTTTTTTTCAAAAGTGACCTCTTGAAAGTTCACAAATCTTTCTCTGCAAAATTCTCCAGGGAAAGCCTAAAGTTACAACTAATATCAACGAGGACAAGTTGTGTTCCCCGAAAGTCTTTGGCTCACATCCTTCCCCTGGTGTGATTCAGCAGCACCAAGCGCTGAAAACAGGATCTCGAAACTAAAGCAAATCTTTCCCAGGAACCCACTGCCGACTTGACAAATGTCCCTCCCTTAGCAGCCCACCAAGTGGGGGGAATGGGATAAATGAAATAAATTAAAATAAAGGCCACAGCTCCGGCTTCTTAAATCCCCTAGTTCTTTTCTCATATGTGGGGGTTTGGTTGATGATTTCTTGGGAGCAAAAGGCAGACTATCCATTAAACCAATTAATCCCCCACCCTGAGGTATTTGGGGGAACTTGCTACCAACTTTTAAACTGCTAAGCAACCAATTCGTATCAGATTCCAGAGAAACCTATATTGTACTCCAGACAGCTGACAGCAGGAAAGAAAATAAGTCAGAAACACCTTTAACAATTAGCTGGGTTGTTTTCAAGCAGCATTCCAAAACTTGCAGGGGGGAGGGCAAAAAAGGAGGTTCCAGATTTATATCGATGGCCCGTTCCTTTCTTTGAAAACAACTCATCACAATGAATTTGCAGGGCAAATTCTCTGAATAAGTAAAGCTTGCTGTAGTCCCACTCATTGCTCCGAGAAACTCTCATAAGGGGTTCTTATAATCCATCAAACACATAGGATAAAACACCAAGATGAAATAAAAATACTCTCCCAATTTTCAGAACTGCAGAAAGAACCATGGCTAGCAACCTGCCTTCCATGGAGGACCTGTATACCGCACGAGTCAAAAAGAGGGCTGTGAAAATATTTACAGACCCCTCACATCCCGGACATTAAACTGTTTCAACTTTTACCCTCAAAACAACGCTATAGAGCCCTGCACACCAGAACAACTAGACATAAGGACAATTTTTTCCCAAACGCCATCACTCTGCTAAACAAATAATTCCCTCAACACTGTTCAACTATTTACAAAGTGTACACTACTATTACTGTTAATCTTCTCATCACTCCTTCTCACCCATCCCCTCCCACTTGTGACTGTATGACTGTAACACTGTTGCTTGTATCCTTACAATGTTTTATTTTATACAATGATTACTAGTAAGATTTGATAGGCCCTAGCTTATTATGTTTCATAGTATGATTTACATGTTTTATGTTTCCTATATATATGTTTCCTATGACTAAAACTACTTCTAAATGTGATAGCTGTGATTCTTGATGTATCTTTGAAAGCATTTGCACCAAGACAAATTCCTTGTGTGTCCAATCACACTTGGCCAATAAAGAATTCTATTCTATTCTATTTCTCTTCTCTTCTCTTCTGTTCTCTCCTCTCCCCTTCCCTTCCATATTCTATTCTATTCTATTCTATTCTCTTCTTCTCTCCTCTTCTATTCTATTTTATTCCCTCCCATATTCTCTTCTCTTCTCCTCTCCCCTCCCCTTCCATCTTCTCTTCTCTTTTCTACTGTACTGTATTCTTTCCTATTCTATTCTGTTCTTATTGTACCCTATGACTATCATTAAGTGTTGTACCTGATGATTCTTGATGAATGTCTCTTTTCTTTTATGTACACTGAGAGCATTTGCACCAAGACAAATTCCTTGTGTGTCCAATCACACTTGGCCAATAAAGAATTATATTCTATTTAGAGCAATAGACAATTTTCTATTGTCTTATAAGCAATCACTACAATAGAAAAGCAGAGGTTTTTATATGGGACAACAGGACGCAGCTAAATGATGATTGCAAAGTTCCAAGGGTCACAATAAAATGTTAAAAAGTAAACAAAGTCGCTGCCTTTTGCAAGAAGGAAGCTACACCGGGGAGCCACAAAGCAGAACACTCTATCACCCCTGCCTTTACAGATCTAGCATTATGGGGTGGTGCAGATTGGGGGAAAACCGTTGACTCGCTCCAGCACTGGGGTCCAGCAGCATCTATCAGGACCTTAAAATGCCAAACCCAGCCTAAATATCAGTTTGACTGGACAACCAACCATCCTCATCATAAAACATTGACTTCTGTGCACCAACAACCCCTATAACTCCCTGAGGGGAATGCTATTTCTGCAAGTTATTCAAAGCAACCTGTACCTAAACAGTCTTCAAGGGGGGGATCCACAAAGAATACTTTACAGCAGTCCAACCACAAATGTTCCTGCAAGGTTTTCCTCAAGTTGCAGGAAAAGCACAGCTGCAGGTCCTGACCTACTGAAGCCTGAAGTCTTAAAGTTGCCACGTTTGGAGACCTCTGGAATGGAATAGAATGGAACTGAACATAATTCTTTATTGGCCAAGTGTGATTGGACACACAAGGAATTTGTCTTTGGTGCAAATGCTCTCAGTGTACGTAAAAGAAAAGAGACATTCATCAAGAATCAAGAATCATCAGGTATGACACTTAATGATAGTCATAGGGGACAATAAGCAATCAAATCATACTAGGAAACAGTCAATATAAATCGTAAGGAAACAAGCAACAAAGTTACAGTCATACAGTCACTAATATAATATCAGAATTCAGCTATTAGCTGAAGCCGGGGAACTGAATGTTAAGGTTTAGTTAGCTCCACCCTAGCTGAATTTACTACAGGTGGTCCTCAACTTACAACAGACCATTTAGTGACTGTTCGAAGTGGCAACAGCCCTGAAAAAAGTTGCTTACGACCATTGTTCATACCTATGACCGCTGCAACATCCCCGTGGTCAGAGGACTTCCTTTCAGATGCTTGGAAACTGACTCACATTTATGACGATGGCAGTGTCCCGGAGTTCTGCGATCCCCTTTTACGACCTTCTGCCAAGCAAAGCCAACAGGGGAATCCAGATTCACTTAACAATGGATTTCCTCGTTTAAGAGATGCAGGAATTCACTTAACGGTGGCCGAAAAAGGCTGTAAAATGGGGCACAACTTTGTGATGACCTGGGGCGTGGCACAAAAGCAACAAAGTCCCAAAAGTAGGTAAAGTCCCTTTAATTCCTCCAACTTGGCCCCCAATGTCCAGTTAACATCGGCTGGAGAAAAAAAAACTCTCTCAAGAACAGTTTTTAAAGGGAAGAAATTCAGTCCAAACCCAAAGTACATCTAAATTATAAATAAAAACCAACACAAACCACAAGCTGCAGCAATTAACGAGACAGGGCAGGATAAGGAATTGCAGAACTCAAAAGATAATGAAACACATAGTTGGGAGGACGCCAGAACCCAGATAGGAGTTGACAAAGATAATGTACGCTTTGCTTCCAGCAACTTTGCCATGTGCAGTTTGCCCTTTTAAACAGTCTTCCCAGCGGCAGCCCATGAAGGGGCTCAAGGCCCTTTCCTCCCCCGTAAACCACACAACTCACGTTGCTCCCTTCTCCATTCCTCCCTGCGTGCCCTAGGATGGAGAGAGGATAGGCCTGGGTCTTCCTCTGAAAGGCCAGCCAGACTGTGCCCTTCCCCAGTTTCCTCCACAGCCACCGGAGCCACACTCCCACTCCCTGTCAACTGCTCAATCTCCCCCTCGGAATCAGATTCCAACAGGGGCAGGACACAACTCACTTAACAAATGCCTCCCTTAGCAACATAAACGTTGGGCTCCATTGTGCTCGTAAGTCAAGGACTGCTTATATTTTGAAAACCCACAAGGACTAAAACAAGACCTTAGAGAGGCCGGCCCCAGACCATCATTCACCAGATTTAAACAAGGATCAAGAACAAATCCCTGGCAAAGCATTTAGAAGAAACCAAGTTGAAAGACACAATTGCCCCCAAAGGATTTTTGCACAGAGATGGCTGGGCTGGTTTATCTTCCAAGGGTGGCAACAATTCTTCTACACAAGAAAAAGAGTTTTTGCACAAATAGGAGCACAAATCGAAGTGTCTTATTTTTTGTGCCCACCTGTCCTTCCTCAGTCCGAGACCTCCATGCACAAACTTGCCTTGGGCTCTTTCCTCTCCCACCCTTCCCCCATGATTCCCCCACTCACCCCATCCTCAAAACTGGGGGGGATAACAGAAAAGGAGAACAGAGTTGGAAGGGAGCTCGGAGGTCATCTAGTCCAAACCCCTGCTCAAGTCTCTTCTTGAAAGCCTCCAGGGATGAAGCTCCCACAACTTCTAAAGGCAACTTCTGTTCTATCGGTTGATGGTTCTCACTGCCAGAAAGTTTCTCCTTATTTCCAGGTTGACTCTCTCCTTGGTCAGTTTCCATCCATCATTCCTCGCCTGGCCTTCAGGTGCTTTAGAAAATATGACCCCCTCCTCCTCTCTGGGGCAGCCCCTCAAATATTGGAAGGCTGCTATCTTGTCTCCCCTGGTCCTTCTCTTCCCTAGACTAGCCAGGCCCGGTTCCTGCAACCGTTCTTCGTATGTTTGAGCCTCCAGTCCCCTCATCATCCTGGTTGCTCTTCTCTGCACCGTCAAAGGTGCTTTTTCAGGGGGCAACTGGACTATTTTGGGGGGGGGGGAGAGGAGGGGGAGGAAGAGGAGGATAGAGGACAGGGTGGAGAAAAAGGAGGAAGCGTGGGAGGAAGAGGAAGAAGAAGAGAAAGGGGGAGGAGAGGGATGGAGAAAAAGGAGGGGAGGGGGAGGGAGGAGAAGGGAGGAGGGGGAGGAAAAGTGCTCCAGGTTCTTCCCTGCCCTCTTTCCAGAGATGCGCCCCCCACCCAACCCGGAAAGCGTGCAGGCGGTGGAGCTTCTGCTCCCCTCGGATCCTCGCGCTCCCTCCCAAGAGCCCGGGGCCGCCTTCTGCTGCCCAGGGACGCCCCCACAAGGCAGTCAGGCATCCCGGCGACCCCCGAACCCCTTTGGAGCAGAGACCCTCCGCCACCCGCAAGACGGGAAGTGGGGAGGGGAGGGCTTGGATCCAGAGCCAGCAAGCGGGAGGCAGGGAGGACAACGCAAGGAGGGATTCAGTCCCAGCCACCCCCGCCCCCATCATCCCAGGTCAGCGGCTGGGGATGATGGGGGCTGCAGTCCTGTCCACCCCCATCATCCCCAATGAGGCAGCTGGGGATGATGGGGGGTGCAGTCCACCTCTCTCCATCGTCCCCAGTCAGAGGAGGCTGGGAATGATAGGGGATGCAGTCCTGCCCGCCCCCATAATCCCCAATGAGGCGGCTGAGGATGATGGGGGTGCAGTCCACCTCTCTCCATCGTCCCCAGTCAGAGGAGGCTGGGAATGATAGGGGGTGCAGTCCTGCCCACCCCCGTCGTCCATAATCAGCGGTGGCTGGGGATGATGGGGGCTGCAGTCCAGCCTGACCCTATCGCCTCCAATCAGGACGGCTGGGAATGTTGGGGGGGGCTGCATGCCAACCCGCCCCCATCGTCCCCAGTCACAGGCGGCTGGGGGTGATGGGGGCTGCGTGCCAACCCGCCACCCGAGCTCTCTTTCCCACGCAGCTCCTCCCCGTGCACGCGCCCTCCCCCCCTCCCCACGCACGCCCCACACTCACTTAATGCGGGACCCCATGGCGTCGGAGGGCCCCGCATGGGCCCCGGGCGGGCGAGGGGGGGTCCCGGCTGGAAGAGAAGAGAGGTCACTCCATGCCCGTCCGGAGGACTTTGAAGCAGAGGCGCGACCCGCGGACGGACAAGGCGAGCGGGCAGCGGGGAGGACCGGAAGCGCGCGCGGGGACGGCTGGGAAACGTAGTCTCGCCGCCGGAAGGCTCGCCTCACACACACACGCACAAACACACAAACTCACACCCGCCGCCCCTCTCCGCCCGCCGCAGGGTCGCTACACTCCCCCCCAACACACACACACACACAAACACACACACACATCCTCCCGCCGGCCCGAGCAAAGAGCGAGCGTTCCCCTGAGCGCGTGCAGAATGCTGTTCCCGCCTGGGAGCGCCCTCCCTCCCCCCCTCAGTATTTGAGAACTACAACTCCCGGCGTCCCCAGCCGCCCCGGGGTCGACAGCTCTATGGGAATTTGCAGTCCGGCCCGCGTTGAGGGGGCGAAGGGAAGAGAAACGGGGGGGAAACCTAGGGATGCTGGGAAGTGTAGTCTCCCCCGGGTAGGGAAAGGCGGGCCGGGGACGATGAGAGTTGTCGTACAAAAGGCCGCGAGGAGCGGCTGCGGCTACAAATGTATCACAAGTTTCATATCCCGGTTTAACATCCGGATTGTTTCCACTTCTTCAATGTAACAAGGGAAAGAAGGACTTCGAAGTGGAATGGAAACTAACCGAGGAGAGAAGCAACCTAGAACTGAGGAGAAAATTTCCCGATATTTAGAACAATTCATCAGCGTGAAGAACTTGCCTCCAGAAGTTGTGAAATGCTCCAACACTGGAAGTTTTTAAAGAAGAGATTAGATAACTATTTGTCTGAAATATTATAAGGTTTCCTGCCTGCGCAGGGGGTTGGACTAGAAGACCTCCAAGGCCCCTTCCAACTCTGTTATTCTATTCTAAGTGGTTCGAATGAAAAGAAGGACGAGGGGGTGACAGTGATAGCACATCAAAACAATTGGCCAAAATCTCAACCGTGGGATATTCTTCGCTCTCATGATGGTGCTTCTTAAAGAGGGGGAAACAATTAGATATAGTTGTGGTTGCAGCTCTGCTATTCTATATTCAATGGAACGGAAGTTTCCTTCGGAAGTTGTGGGAGCTTCATCCCTGGAGGCTTTCAGGAAGAGACTGGACTGCCATCTGCCAGAAACGGTGTAGGGTCTCCTGCTTGGGCAGGGGGTTGGACTAGATGACCTACAAGGTCCCTTCCAAATCTGTTAATCAAATCTAATCTAATTCATCAATCCATCAAATGTTCGTTGTCAGTGCACGACATGTGTACAATGCAAGTGAAATTCATGTTTTGCTGAATGCATTGCAACTGGCTGTGTTTGCAGAATAAACAAGTAAACCACAGTTTTCAAGCCACAAAGGATAAACTAGCACTAACTTTAACCTGGAGTGTAAAAGGAGCCAACCTGTGCAAAGAAGAGCAACTAAGGTGATTAAAGGCCTGGAGACTAAAACATATGAAGAACGGTTGCAGGAATTGAGTGTGGCCAGTCAAGAGTAAAGAAGGACTAGGGTGGCATGATAGCAATATTTCAGTTTTGGGGGTGCTGACACAGAGAAGAGGGGGTCAAATTATTCTCGATAGCACCAGAAAAAAAAAAGACAAGAAATAATGGATGGAAATTAACCAAGGAGAGAAGCAACCTAGAACTAAGGAGAAATTTTGTGACAGAACAATTACAGCTATGCCTCTACTTACAAATGAGTGACCATTCAAAGTTGCAACAGCACTGAAAAATGAGACTTGTGACCGTTTTTCACACTTAACAACCGTTGTAATCATCTCCGTGATCAAAATTCACGTGACCATGGCAACTGGTTCGTGTTTACGTCAGTCGCGGTGTTCCCGGGGCCATGTGATCCCATTTTGCGACCTTCAATGGAGGAAGCCAGATTCACTCAACGACCGAGTTACTAGCTTAACAATGGCAGTGGTTCACTTAACAGCTGTGGCAAGAGAAGTTGTAAAAAAACGGGGCAAAACTGACTGTCTCGCTTAATGGCATTATTTGGGGGCTCAATTATATCCATAAGTTGAGGGCTACCTGTAATCAGTGGAACAGCTTTGCCTTCAAAAAGAGGTGGGTGCTCCATCACTGGAGGTTTTTAAGAAGAAATTGGACAGTCACTTGTCTGAAATGGTATAGGGGGGGCTGGACTAGAAGACCTCCAAGGTCCCTTCCAACTCTGATTTTTTTTCAACACTTTATTAGGTTTTTCCATTTATACATAATACCATTACTAATACTGTGACAATATATATATACATTTATACATCCTATCCAATCTTTCGATACTATTTTCAATACAGTCACACTACTTCTGTACCCTCATAACTATTTATATACATTATTTACATTTTCTACTCTTATATCTATTGTCAATCCAGATATACCATTTTTCCCATGTTGCATTGTATTCCATGTCAGCTTTCCCCTTTAGTTCCCTAGTTAATTTATCAATTTCCATGCGCTCAAAGATTTTTTTTTTTAATTATTAAACCTTCCAACTCTGTTATTCTGATACGGATATCTGGATGGAAATGTTTCCTTTGGGTCAGAAGATGCCCACACCACTCGGGGAATGCCTGATAGGAGTAGCAGGCACCTGAGCATGCACAGAGCGCCTTCCCTCGCCAGCCAAACCCTCCCCCCAGCAGCACTCTGCGGAGCTCTCCGTTCAGGAGTGGGGGAAGGAGCCCACCTTGGTGGAGGGGCACCCCCCCAAAAAAAATTAAATACAGGTACTTCTCGCCTTGCAACAGTTCAAATTTGCAACGGCGCTGAAAAAAAAAGGGATTTGTGACTGTTTTCACACTTATGACCGTTGCAGCATTCCCAAGGTCACCTGATCAACATTCAGATGCTTGGCAACCCCCTCCCTCTCCCCCAATTAGCTCTATGGCTCCTGTTCTGCGATGTGCTAATTAAGATGAGTTTTATGCATCATTTCTCTTAGAATAGCTGTTAGCAAGGATATCTCCCCTGTAGAAGATACGGTGAGGCGGCTGGCCCCCCCTCCGTCTGTAGCCTGGAAACGGGTGCAATGGGGAGGGGGGGGGCTTCTCTGGGGTTATAGACAGTCTCCCAGGAAGCCAGCATGCTGCCCCCATGGTCCAGACCCAGCTGGGGGGGGGGGCATGTGAACTTAGAGGTGAACTTATAAGAGAACCAGAGGCCAGTGCCTGAATCCAGAATTTTTCTCTTTTGGGGATGAGAATTAGAAACCCGCTGGGGCTGTGCGAGGGTGATGCTCCAGGCAGTCAGGCTTAAATGCAGATGGTCAGGGAGGAGCTGAGAGAGTCCCTGGCGTTCTCTGGGCCTGGTGTTGTTGTTGTGGTTGTTTTTTTGTAGATGTTTCATGACCCAAACTAAGTAACATCATCAGCGCTAGAAGGAACTGCATGTAAACATAGAGCAAACTCCATGCCCTTCTAGCACTGGTGATGTCATCTAGTTGGGTAATGAAACTTCTGCAGGAAAACAACCAAGCTCAGAGAGCACCAAAGACCCTACAGTCCCATCCTCCTCCTCCTCCTCCTCCTCCTCCTCCTCCTCCTCCTCCTCCTCCTCCTCCTCCTCCTCCATATTTGCACCCTATTTGATAGACCTGCCATTTTAAAATTCCTTTGTGGCTGGGTGTGCTGCACAAGGTCAGCCAACTGGGGTTTATTTTAAAAGACCTGGTTAAGGCAATCATGGCTTAGTGCGTGTGAATCCCACCCTTATCCCTGCCTCTTGCAATTAGTGTGGCCAAAGACTCCAGGGCTGGAAAATTTTATGAACCAAACAGCTCCATTTTTTTCCTACTTGGAGGGTCCCTTCCTTCCTTCCTTCCTTCCTTCCTTCCTTCCTTCCTTCCTTCCTTCCTTCCTTCCTTCCTTCCTTCCTTCCTTCCTTCCTTCCTTCCTTCCTTCCTTCCTTCCTTCCTTTCTTTCTTTCTTTCTTTCTTTCTTTCTTTCTTTCTTTCTTTTTAATGATAGCTGTTCATCTCTGCTCTCATCCCCAGTGTGTCCTTGGCTATGCGGACATAGTTGCCAAGTCCCATCAGTGACTCCCTGGGATTCCGGAAACCATCATCCAGGCTGGCTTGCTGAGGTCAAACCAGCAGTTTTCTGCCTGGAAAAAAAATTTGCCTGCAAATCTGCCTCATTAGTCTAACAGCATCTCCTTCAAATTGGACAATCTCCATTGGAACACAAAATTTGCATCTTATTCCAGAGGTAAGATTATGATTTCCCTCGCCTACTTCTCTTTCAGTGGCTGCATTCACACCACCGACCTCCCTCGACCCATCCTCCAGGTCCAATAAGTGGGCTCTAAAATGAACGGATTCACTAAACTAAATAAGGTTAGCTAGCATTAACCATTTATCACAGGCATGGAACCAGCATCTGTATCTCTCCTTCGCACCTTTTCTCTTGTCCAATTTCAACTTTTCCTGAGGAGGGAATTTCTCCTAATCAAGGTTCCTTCTTCCCCTCAAAGCTTCTTCCATATGCTGCGGCATCTCACCTCAATCAATTAATCAGAATAGAGCTGGAAGGGACTTTGGAGGTCTTCTAGTCCAGCCCCTACTCAAGCAGGAGACCCTATACTAATTCAGACATATGGCTGTCCAATCTCTTCTTTAAAACCTCGAGTGTTGGAGCAAGCACAACTTCTAAAGTTCTACTGGTTCATTGTCCTCACAGTTAGGAAGTTTCTCCTTAATTCCAGGTTGCTTCTCTCCTTGATGAGTTTCCACCCATTGTTTCTTATCTTGCCTTCTGGTGCTTTGGAAAATAAATTGATCCCTTCTTCTTTGGGGCAGCCCCTCAAATACTGGAATGCTGCTATCATGTCACCCCTAAAAGTCCTTATTTTCTCTAGACTGGCCAAACCCAAATCCTGCAACCGTTCTTCATATCTTTTAGTCTCCAGGCCTTTAATCATCCTAGTTGCTCTTCTCTGCACCTTTTCCAAAGTCTCCACATCTTTTTTGTAATGTAATGATCAAAACTGGATGTGGTATTCCAGGTGTGGCCTTACTAAAGCGGTACTAATACTTAATTGCATGCTTCAGTTCTCATTCTCACATGCAGAAAACCACTAAGTTTGCAAGTGTGTGGGATGGTCTCCAGCCCCAACTCCACATGCCACACACACACACACATACACACACACACACACAAATTTAAAAAAAAAACATTTTTGGCCCAGCTTGTTTCTTTCCACCTATGGCTAACAAGCCCCTGGAGTCCATAGGATAATATATTTCCCTTGAAGCACTGTGTATGACCTCTGCATGCCTGATTCACAAAGAAAATAATAGCCCCATTCTCCTCCCCCCCTCCACTCCTTCTCAGGCCTATGATCATCTGGACAGCAATAACTCACCTCTGCAAAATCCCCCTTAATGAGGAATGAAAGCCCCCAAATAAAAGAGGGCTGGCTAATTGACCCAAAATGAAACACACACCCCACTTTACACCAGAAAGAGATTTAAATATGGACACTCAGTGAAGAGTTGTGGCCAACAGCCCTTCAGCCTGTCTGCAAAGCCTAGATGGTTAGCAACAAACCAGGATTTACAAACACAAAGACAGGAATAGCTTTTCCTTTAACCATCATTTGCCAAGGTGTGCGAACTTCCCAGCATTGATTCTTTATTACTATCTCCCCATTTGTTTAAGAATATTATGAGAGTGCTCAGCTTCTCATAAATCATTGGTGAATTGAGCCTCTCCGCAATCTGCCAGCGATTACAGGCAAGGGCAGGTACTAAAATCCCAGCTAAAGAAAAGAAATACATAAATTAGGCTGGAATCTCCCCCAACCGGCTGTCCCACAAATCTTGCGACAAAATATTGTTAAAATTTATAGCACTCCGTCCATCCACGGACTTCGGGTAGTAGAAACAGGGTGGTCATTTAGGTGAGAGTAGCCTCATTTCTGAAATGTATAAAGTGCTAGCGAGACACATTTCTGAAATGTTAAAAGAATATTTGTGTTATTCTCTGGTGTAATGTACAAGGTCTCAGTGCATCAGTGTGACATGCAGACGTATATATGGAAATATGATCTCTCTATTTAGATAAATGATGGATGGATGGATGGATGGATGGATAGATAGATAGATAGATAGATAGATAGATAGATAGATAGATAGATAGATAGAAGGATAGATAGATGATAGATAGATAGAAAGACAATATTTTAGCTAAATAGATGATAGATAGATAGATAGATAGATAGATAGAAACAGATAGAAATATAGATATGAGAGATAGATAGAGATAGAGGTAGATACATAAGGTAAGATAGATATGAGAGAGATATGAGAGAGAAATATGAGAGATTGAAATATAGGTAGATAGAAATAGATAGATGATAGATAGATAGATAGATAGATAGATAGATAGATAGATAGACAGACAGACAGACATAGATGTAGATAGATAGAAATGGATAGATGGATGGATGGATGGATGGATAGAAGCAGATAGAAATATAGGTAGATATGAGAGATAGAGATAGAGGTAGATAGATAAGATAGATATGAGAGAGATATGAGAAAGAGATATGATAGATTGAAATATAGGTAGATAGAAATAGATAGATGATAGATAGATAGATAGATAGATAGATAGATAGATAGATAGATAGATAGATAGACAGAAATAGAAACAGATATAGATAGTTAGATGGATGGGTGGATGGGTGGATGGATAATAGATATAGGTAGGAAGGTAGAAATAGACAGCATATCTCATTAACACTTTCATTACAGTCTCAATTTAATCTCAATTTAATAAGGGAGGGGGAAGATACTTTCAGGTAAGGAAAGGCAACCCAGCAGTGGTGTGTCGCTGTCCAAAAGGTCTCACTTAATTGTGCGCCAGTAGGCAGCATGCTCCTTAGAGAGCTTTTGGGGAGTGGGCACCAGTGTGGGGTTGCCAGGCAACAGCATGCCGGGGTTGGTGAAGAAATGCTGGTACCCAAAGACACACCAGTGTTCTGGGCTCCAGGGCCCCCTGTTAGAGGAGGAGCATTGACCACTGAAGTTTCCATCCATCGTTTCTTGTCTGGCCTTTGGGTGCTTTGGGAAATAAGTTGACCCCGCTCTTCTTTGTGGCAACCCCTCAAATACTGGAATGCTGCTAGACTGGCCACATCCAAATCCTGCAACCATCCTTCACATGTTTTAGTCTCCAGGCCTTTAATCATCTTAGTTGCTCTTCCTTGCACTTTTTCCTCGACCATCAGGAGAACATTTCCTAACCCATCAGAGGCTGTTCCCTCTGGGAGGGAGCAGGGCCCCCACTTTGCTTGCCTGCTGGTGAGAGAAGAAGTTGCATCAAGCAGCAGAGCCAGGGGTGAGAATCCTTAGCTTCCTGGCTGTTGCCAAATTACTATTCCCAGCATCCCTCTCTGCCATGGCTAAGAGTGGTGGGAGATGTAGTTCCACGTGGCTGGAGGCCACCCAGGTGAGAGAGGCTGAAGGACTAAGAAATAGGAAAACTGGAGCCTGCTTCTAACCTTCAGGGGAATGGTGTTTTGTTTTCCTCCAACCATTAGAAACATCTATTTATTTTCCTTTGCTGCGAGGGGAGAAGGACTGGACTTCAGGTAAAGGAAGGGGGGAAATCAGAGCTTTTCTCGGAATGAAACAAAGTATATTTTGTTTCTAGGTGTCTACGGAGATTTTCAGTTGTCCAGGTCATGGTTGTCCCAAAGGTGCTTTTTTTCCAGAGATAACTGGACTTTCTTGTCTTTCTTTGAAGACGTTTCGCTTCTCATCCAAGAAGCTTCTTCAGCTCTGACTGGGTGGTGAGGAAAGGAAGGATTTATACTCCTTGCAGACAGCTGGTTGTTTGCATTCCACAAAGCCCACATTTTGGACAGAGAGGACCACTGGTTTGAAAGAGGGGTCAAAGATGTCAAAATTGAAAAGCCATCTCAATGGAGTGGGAGAGATAGGACAACATCTATCTTCAGTCTATAACACAGCTCCTTTCAACAGTTCCAAGAAAGCTCCACACCCATTTGCACCACTCAGGTGACCCTGAGGACACAGATAAACCTCCAAGTGGCCTCAACGACCCTCTAAAAGGATGCAAATGACCAGCTGTCTGCAAGGAGTATAAATCCTTCCATTCCCCACCACCATCCAGTCAGAGCTGAAGAAGCTTCTTGGAGGAGAAGCAAAATGTCTTCAAAGAAAAAAATTAAAAAGTCCAGTTGCCTCTGGAAAGAAAAGCACCTTTGGGGCATTTGACTCTAGGGGTTCCAGCAGCTTCAGCCTAAGGCACAAGAGAAGGAAATTGATCCCTGTTATCGATAAAATGAGATGGTTTTTGTAATTCTTTGGTCTTTTTTCCATCCCTGGTCCAACGCTCACTAGCCACAAACTCCCATTTCTGCAGGTGGCAGCGGGATGAATAACGGGATGAATGATAATAAATCACCTTTGCTAGGAAATGAGTTCTTAGCAAAGTTGTAGGTTAAGACTGACCAGCCTCATGGCTCAATTCCTTGCAGGTGAGTTGCGGATCTGCAGAAGAAAACACTCCCAGGATGGGAATTGAAGGGGAAGGTAAGCCAGACCCCTCACCCGCCCCTCAAAAAAAAGACACGTGGAAAAGTTTCAGTGGGGTGGCATCTCTGGGAAGGAAGAGAGATGCGAGGGACGCATACGTGGTTGAAAGCTCTTGAGAGGCAGGTCAGGGAGGACAATATCTCCTGAAGGCTATCCTGAACCCAGGACCCCTTCTTCGAAGAGGACTAGAGGAAGGGAGAGATCGGAGGTGCCCAACTGCTTTTAGAAAGCCACCACTATTGGGAAGTTCCACAAAACTGACCCACAACTGTCTTGGTTGTGTGTTCGTGTGATCTCTCTCTCTCTCTCTCTCTCTCTCTCTCTCTTCTTTCTCTCTCTTCTTCTTCTTCTTCTTCTTCTTCTTCTTCTTCTTCTTCTTCTTCTTCTTCTTCTTCTCTTCTCTCTCTTTCTTCTTCTTCTTTTTCTTCTTCTTCTTCTTCTTCTTCTTCTTCTTCTTCTTCTTCTTCTTCTTCTTCTTCTTCTTCTTCTTCTTCTTCTTCTCTTTTCTTCTTCTCTCTTCTCTCTCTCTCTCTCTCTCTCCTCTCCTCTCCTCTCCTCTCCTCTCCTCTCCTGCCCACTCTTTCCCATCTCAGCTCTGTTCCATCAGACAGAGCGCATTCAGGATCCAGAGTGGTCTTTTCCGTCTTGCATGCGTGCGATGCTCTGGATCACCCCATCAGTGAGCGGTCCTCGCTCTTGGAGCTTGGTAGTTTTCTGGCAGAGGTTTCAGGACCCAAGTTTGATTATCAGTACTAGAAGGCAGAGAGAGCGAGCGGGGGAGAGGGAGGGAGGGAGAGAGGGGGCAGCCCACATCTTCATAACACTGATGATGTTACCTAGCTCGGGTCATGAAATGTCTGCAAGGAAACAACCAAACTCAGAGAGCTCTAAGGACCCCCCAGCCTTCTTCCTCTTATTTTTCTTCCCTATCCCCCTCCCTCTCCCTCCTCCTCCTCCTCCTCCTCACCACCACAAACTCCACTCCCTTCTAGCACTGATGTTGTTACCTAGTTTGGGTCATGAAACGTCTGCAAGAAAACCACCAAATTGAGAGAGCACCAAAGACAGTTCTCCCCACCCTCCTCCTCCTCCTCTTCCTCCTCCTCCTCCTCCTCCTCCCTCCTCCTCCTCCCACTCCCTCCCTTCTAGCACTGAAGATGTTCCCTAGTTTGGGTCATGAAACGTCTGCAAGAGCACAACTCCAAGGAGCCCTCATTGCAACCCTACGTTACCAATATTCTCCTTTATTGCCCCCCCCATCTGTACTAGGGGATCCTCTTGTCCACTCCCCAAGCCACATTCAGGACCCCCCAGGATCGGTGCTGGAGGAAGCGCCTCTGGATTTCTAAGCGCCTTCTCTCTGTCACCACCGCCTTGCCCAGAACCATGTGGGCATTTTTGGGGGTGGGAACCGCGGCTGTCTCGGAGGGCAGGCTGGTGTAGGCAGCCTCAGGGGCTCCAGCTGAGTGTGCCTTTATTTAATGAGTGCCGTTTTGCTGACAGATTCATTATTTGTGTTTGGTTGCTTCAAGTCAAAACTGATTAGTTACACTTACGGCTGCAAAGATGTAATGATTTTATTGTTTATCTTCAATTTATTTTGATTAACATCTTAGTTTGTTTCATTGCCAGCGCAATTAGGTGTAGTGGAACAGTGAGGACTTTAATTTTGTTGAAATTAAGATGAATAAGTGATGGAGTATGGCACTTTGTTTAACAAATAAATCACAGTTAAGAGGATTGTATTAGTAATAAATGAAAGAGGGAGAGAGGGAGGGGAGAGGGAGGGAGGGGGAGCATGTCTAATTTAAGTGCCTGGATCTGTTCACTTGAAGCATGCCAAAAAGCAGGGAGGGTGGGCTGGAATTTTTAAGAGGAACACCATTTATGCACAGCTTTTGCTTTTTGTTTTTGGCCTGAAGGTTAAAAGAGCTTTTTAAAAAAAGAATTCATTCTACAATTTGCAAAGAAACTGAAGTAAAAGGAAAGACGGGGCAAGTGATGAATGTAATTCTAGGATAGGATGGGACTGTATATATCAGACAAGGGAGGGAGGGAGAGAGGGAGTGGGAAGGAAGGAAGGAAGGAAGGAAGGAAGGAGAAGTGAGAGAAGGAAGAAAAGAAAAAAGAAAAGAAAAGAAGGAAGGGAGGGAGGAGGAGGGAGAAGGAGGAAGGAAGGAAGGAAGGAAGGAAGGAAGGAAGGAAGGAAGGAAGGAAGGAAGGAAAAAAGGAAGGAAGGAAGGAAGGAAGGAAGGAGAGAAGGAAGGAAAGAAAGAAGAAAACAATACAGGGAATGAATAAGGAAGGAAAGAAGGAAGGAAGGAGAGATGAGAGAAGGAAGGAAGGAAAGAATGGAGGGAAGGAAGGGAGGAGAGGTGAGAGAAGGAAGGAAGGAAGGAAAGAAGGAAAGAATGGAGGGAAGGAAGGGAGGAGAGGTGGGAGAAGGAAGGAAGGAGTCGGTGTCTGTCTCTTTTAATTCACAAGCAGCCTTCAAGTATTTGAACAGATCCTCCAAATAATACGATTTCACTGTTTTGATCCAGAAAACACATTTCAGATCCGAGGGTCCTGTTTCGTCCTGTGACAGCAGCACCCTCCCAAAAGTTTGGGGTCCAGGTAGAGCGGAAACCTACCAAAGAGGCTAACTATGGCTCCAAAGTCAAACGGAAAGGAATATCTCCCTGCGAGTCAGTCGGGCGAGAGAGGAAGGTTCACCCCTCCAAATAATTCACTGCAATTTGGGGGCGCCGCGCCCTCTGAATCCATCCAGGATTCCTAACAGAGCCAAATGCGTCTCTGTGCTTTGCAGAAGAGAGATTGGGTCCCCCCCTGAAGCTGCAGAAAAATGGCTCTGGACTCAGAATCCGGATGAAAGTTCGTGAATTGTCCAAGAAAGGGGGAACCCCTTCCTCCTCGTTTTATGTCCGCCTTGCCAAGCAGGCAAGGGTTGACCCCAAAACGAGCCCGGCAGGCTCGCTTCCCGTCTCCCCCAGCCCCGAATTCCATCTTGCTTTGGCTTGAGAGGAGAGAGGGGGGAGGGAGGGGAGGAGAGAGAGAGAGAGAGAGAGAGAGAGAGAGATGGTCTCAGCCGCCAAATCCCCCTGGAGCAAGCAGGCCAGTCCTTGCCTGTCTGCGCCTGGATTCCGATAATGAGATAGACTGCCGCTCATTATGGAAGCTCATTAGCTGATAACGTATGTCCTCCATGAAGGGGAGCGCCGAGGATGAGGATGATGTAAGCGCTTAAGCCCACCCTAACTAAGCCCACTGTCTTGGGGGAAAGGAAAGGTTGGGCAGGTTGAAATCCGCGCGCAGGAAGGGAAGGGGAGGAAGAAGGAAGGGAAAGAAAGAAAGGAGGGAGGGAGGGAAAGAGAGAGAGAGAAGAGGAAGAAGAAGAAGGAAGGCAGGAAGGAAGGAAGGAAGGAAGGAAGGAAGAAGGGAACAGAGAAAAGGAAAGTGAGGGAGAGAGAGGGAGGGAGGGAGGGAGGGAGGATTGCCGTATTTCGCTTGCCGTTTGGGAGCAGTGATGGAGAGGTGGAAGACAGGTGAGAAGCTCGCCTTCCGGACGGGGCTTTTCCACTGTCTCGGCCCGGCCCGGCACAGCGATCCACAGGGCGCAACTTCAACGGCGCGTCTCCAAAAGCGCCGGCGGGGCGGGGGCAGGCTTGCGCGTCCCCGTCCGGAGCCTCCGCGCGTCCCCTCGCCAGCGCGCCGTGCCCGGGCGCAGGGGCACCGCTCCTCCGTGACTGAGCTGGGCGTCTCCGCGGAGCGCGAGGCAGGTAAGGCGGCGGCGGCGGCGGCCAGGTGCGCGCTGACTTAGGATGCTGGCGAAGGGGCGGGGAAGCGAGGCGAGGAGGGCGCCTCTGGCTCCTCCGCGCAGGGAGCCCCGGCCGAGGTGACGAGCGGCGGAACTCCGCTCCCTCCTCCTCCTCCTCCTCCTCCTCTCGGTAGGTCCTCTCGGCGCGGGGTCTGGTTCCACTCGTTAGTCCGTTTTCTTCCGCTTCCTTTCCTCTCCTCCTGGCGGCGGCGGGGAGGGGGACGGGGACTGTGTTTTGGCAAGCCTGGCGGCGGAGTCTCCGTCCCATTGTCATTATTTGCGGAGCGCCTCGTTGCGCGCGTCGGCGCCGATCCACAGGATCCGGGATGTCGGCGGCAAATTATTTCGCTTATTCGGAGTTTATTCGGAGGCTTCAAACCGCTTCTGTGTTCTCGAGCGCTTTCTGGCTCCGCGCCTCTCGTGGCTACTCTCGAAAGGTTGGGGGAAAGCAGACCCCCCCCTCCCAACCTCACACCCTCCCATCCCTCAGGAACCGGGCTTGGCGAGCAGCGAAGGATCGGCGTCTTCTCTGCGCTCCTCTGTTTGATCCCGTCCTTTCCTTTTCTTCGGAGCCGCATTAAATTCTATTTCCGGCTGCACAACTCGTTGTCGCTTTTTTTTAAAGCCCTCCCCTCTTCTCCTTCGGGGAGGGGTCCGGGAAGGGTCCCCGCTCCAGTTTCCCGTCCCTAATATTGAGGGAGGTTGCGTACTTCTGCCCTCAACTAAGACCTAAGTATGTCTCCCTTTTTTAGCGGCTGCCTTGCCGGCGAATTCGGATCAATGCCCGCCCCCCCGCCCCCACGATTCCCTGCTTTCTCCAACAAACCCCCCGCCCGGAATCCATCCACCCAACGATGCGTTTTCCGTTTTCGAAAGGACGGATCCGTAGCGAGGCTGCGAATTTCTTCAGGCTTCCGCTTGGTCTCGGGTGTGTGTGTGTGTGCAAGACTTCGCTTCTGAGCTCCGCCAGCGCTTTGCTCCCGGGAGGGGACCGTGAGGAGGGAGCCCTCTGATCTGCGAGTTGCCCTTGGGGGTTTTCGGAAGAGTTTGGCCTCCCCCCCCACCCACCCCCCCGCGCACCTGTCCCGGTCTCCCTCCCGGTTTTGTCGGCTGCTTTGCAGAAAGCCGCTTCCCCACTTTCGCCGGAGGAAAGTGGCTGGTGGGAGAAAGACAAAAGGCGGGGCGGGTGGGGGGTTGTTGTGTCTTTTCAACATGGAAGGGAGACTCTGCTTTGGGGTCCTGGACTTTGTCTGGCTGTCCCTTGTAAGCAGCTCTGGCATCTCTAGCAATTGTATTGTAGAGAGATGCGCCTTAAGCAGAAGCCAAGAAGGAACGCGGCGGGTTAACAAGTGTGGGGAGGCTGGAAGCAGACGGGAGGGTTCCCGAACCTCTCAACCAATCAGTCAAGAGTTGGAAGGGACCGCGGAGGTCTTCTAGTCCAACCCGGTTCTACAGGGAGAGAGGGCCGATAGAAGCGGCTAGGCTGCGCGCTCCCAACCTGACCTTTGTGGTTTGTTTGCAGCGCTTTTACGCGCAGTGCTGGTCTTCTTCCCGCCCGACCAGCAGCTTCACTAAAACCTGCCCAGGTGTGTGTGTGGAGTGGGGGAGGGGACAGGCAGGGGCAGCGGTTCTCCGGGTCCCGAGCTGCGCTGCCGTGGCACGGAGGTCTGGTGCAGGGCGAAAACTGACGGTCCGCTTTGGTGTGACAGAAGGGAGAGCGCAAACATTGCTTTGGGGATCCCCAAAAGCGTCAGGGGAGGGGTGTCGATCCCACGTCCTTCTTCTTGTAAGGCGCACAGCCCAGGCGTGGGGTTTTTTTCTTTTTCTTCCTCCCGCGGTGGCCGTTTTGGTGGCGCAGAAATACCTCCCGCGCGCGTCCCGTTAGACCAGAAGTGCCAAACCTTCCATCGGATGGGGGGCGGTTGGTGGGGCCGGGGTTGCGGTCCCGGGAGCGGGGCAGAAGCCGCGGGCCCGGTGCGCGCTTGGGAGGAAACTCTGGGACCCGCGCGCAGGGAAGCTCGCCCGTCTCCCGCAGAGGTTTAGCAAAGGCCGTCCCGGCTCGGATCCCCGAAAATTTAGCCTTCGTTTGCGGGGGGGGAACCCACCTAGGACAGAGAAACAACTACTTCTCTGCCTGCGCTGGGAGGTGTGGAGGAGCCACAAGCGGACCCCCGCTCCATCCCACCCTCCCTTCCAAGACCTCCCCCACCACTGTCAGAAGCCCCTACGCTGCGCAGGCGGGTTGCAAAGGCTCCTGTTCTCTCCTAGGCGCGAAGAAAGGTGTGTGTGTGTGTGTGTGTGTGAGAGAGAGAGAGAGAGAGAGAAGAGAAAGAGAAAGACGAGAGAGAGAAAGAGAAAGAAAGAGGGAGAGAGAAAGAAGAGAGAGAGAAAGAGAGAGAGAGAAAGAGAAAGAGAAAGAGAGAGGAGAGAGAAAGAGAGAGAGAGAGAAAGAGGGAGAGAGAAAGAAGAGAGAGAGAGAAAGGAGAGAGAGAGAGAAAGAGAAAGGGAGAGAGAAAGGAGAGAGAGAGAGAGAAAGAGAAAGAGAGAGGAGAGAGAAAGGAGAGAGAGAGAGAGAAAGACGAGAGAGAGAAAGAAAGAGAAAGAGAGAGGGAGAGGGAGAGAGAAAGAAGAGAGAGAGAGAGAAAGAGAAAGAGAAAGGGGAGAGAGAGGGAGAGAGAAAGAGAGAGGAGAGAGAAAGAAGAGAGAGAGAGAGAGGGAGAGGGGAGAGAGAAAGAAAGAGAGAGAGAGAGAGAGAGAGAGAGGATGGATTCTAATAACCAGCTGTCTTTGTCCTCCCGACCTCGGAAAATGTCCCGTCTGCTCCTTCTTCCTTTCCTCCGATCGGCCTTCTTCCTCCTTGGGCAAAGAATCCTGTTTTGCTTCCCTGCCCTGGCGCTTGCGCGGGATCCTAAACTCTGAAACCCGGCAAGGCCGCGCGCGCGCACACACACACATACCCCGCCGTCAAAAAGGAATGGGGCTAGTAGTTGACCGAAGGGACAGTTTCCATGCCTTCCATGCTGCGGCATTTCTTAGCAGACCCACTTCAAGCCACAGAAGAGAAGAGAGAACTCGACCGTTTGCCCCCCCTTTCATTAAGACGGGGGGGGGTTGGGCGGGGGGGCTGGAGCCCAGCCCGGAGTAGGAGAGGCCCTTTGGGTCCGGAGCCAAGCTCTCCCCCCCCCCCCCGCCCGGCCTTCCCCGCCCACCTTTCTCTTAACCCGCTGGCCTGCTCTTCCAGGGGCATTTAATACCGGATGAAAACGGCTTTTCCGAACAAAACGAAGGAGCTTTCAGAGGCATTTGGTCCTGTTGAAGAGGGTGGGCTTTCACACAGGACTTGGGGGGGGGGTGTGTGTGAGAGGGGTGGGGGGGAGCAAGCGGCGGAAAGAATCGCCCTCCGTCCTGGAAATCCGGACGGAGGGGAAGAGAAAGAAAAGGTTGGAAGGGTTTATTTTTTAGCCCGCTCTCCATATATCCCGCAAACCCTTAAGAGGGAGAAAAAAAACAGGGTTATTTGCTCTCTCTGCCTCCCCATCCCCCATTTCGGGGTCCCCCGTTTAAGCCAAAGGCTTCTAGGAAGTCTTTTTGGGGGGAAACCCTCTTTCCCCTTTTCAATCCGCCTAAAAAAACGGAAGGGGAAACCACCACCCCCCGCACCATCCAGTGGCTACGAGTTCCATAGTTTCGCGGGCCGTCCTGCTCCTGCTCCCGTTTCAAGCTTCCTGACCCGCAACCTCTAACTGCTTTCCGCACCTCTGGTCCGGCCAACCGCTGGTCCTCCACCAGAGAAGGAAATCCAGGGGAGAGGCGGGGGGAGGGGTTGCGTGGGGTGTGGGGGGGGGGAGAGGCGGAGATGGGAAGGTTCATTATTTAGTAAGTTTCCTGCGCAGGGTGGACTAATTAAAAGGGTGATCTTAAGTGATTCCGACGTCGCGTTCTCCAGCCGGGCAGAGTTAGGGAAGAGGCAGGTTCAGCTAATTATTTACAAATAAAACACAAATAAAATCGAAATGGGGGGGAGAGGGGGGTTTGAGGGAAGAGGCCGCCAATTATTAGCTCATCTCAAGGTCCTGGGAGCGAATTAATAGTTCAGTGAAGAGAAAGGGGGAGGCACTGTTCACCCCCCCTTTACCAAATGAGGAGGGGGCGAGAGAAGGCGACCCCCCTTCTTCTAATGAATTTCTTTTTTTAAAAAAATGGAGGGTCTCCATTTGTTGTTGTCATGACTGTTTAAGGAAGAATTCTGGTCCCGGTTAAAGAATATATATCCCCGCCTTTAACCTGTCCGTCTTTCGGGGGTCTGGGGGTGAAAAGATTCCCCCCGCCCCTTCCTTCCGAATTTCGATCTCTCTGGAACAGATGCGCGGAAGACAAAGCGTTCACCTCTCGGGAAAGTAATGACTCCTTCCAGGCGATGCCCTACGTAGTTGGGGGGTCTCCCTGGAGCATCGCCCCCCACCCCCTGCCCGCTTCGTAGATCCTGCTCCGGATGGGCGGGATGGCGGCCTCGGTCCTCCGTTTCTCTCGCCGCCCCAGAACGGCGGACAGACGGATGGGGCATCTGACACCCCGCAATTAAGCCGCCCCCTCCCGCCTCCCTCGGCGGAGCCTTCCTTTGTCTGGCTTGCTTTAGGCGGAGCGGCTCCCGGTTTGGCGGGCTGGCGGGCGGCAGATGGTGGTGGCCCAGGCCGGCAGACGCTCACCTGTCGCCTCCCAGAGGGACAGGTGGATGGGAGGGGCGCTTCTTCCTTCTGGGGTGGAGAAAGCCCTCCCTCCCTCCGTCCCTGGAAGGAAGGCGCCAGAAGGTTGAAGGGAGGCCCACGGCGGGTGTTTTTTTGTTTTTGTTTTTGAAGTCTCTGTCTGTCATTTCTAGCGCGCTCTTTTCTTCCCCCGACCCCGCCGGACAAGGCCTGCAAGGTGGGCCTGCAGCGCATCCCATGTTCGGGAGAGCGGGTGCCCGAACCGAGCGAGGGGAAACGGAGCTGCCCGCCTTCGCCTCCCGCCTGGGATAAACTCTAGCCCCGGCGCTTTAAATCAACCCAATTACCGACCGCAGAGACGCCAGGCCGGGGCGAGATCATCAGTCCAGCCCGGGATGGGGCCGGGGCCGGGGTGGGGTTGTCCGGTCCGGCTTCCCCGCGCAGCCCTGGCCCTTGCTCCAGGGAACCCCGGGGAAATCGGAGCGGAGATCGGTCGGAGGTTCTCCAGCAGCCGCTTCCCTCCCTCCCTCCCCAGGGGACGCTTCTGGGTGCGCCGTGTCCTGTTCTTTTTCGGGACCCCGGAGGATCCCTGGCACTTCTTCACGGGGTGGGGTGGGGTGTGTGTGTGGAGGTCGCTGCGCTGCCCCTCACGGCCCCCGGATCCAAGGCGATTTGGCGGAGGTGCGAAGGACTGACCAGGCAAAGCCTCGTCCCCCAGATTTGAAGCCACCCCTTTGGGGGCGGCGCAGAAAAGGAGCTCGTGGCGTTGGAAAGAATCCGGCGTCACTCCGGTCCCCGTTATTCCGGCAGTGCGGCGGCCTCGCTTGACGGGGACCGCGGGGAAGCCGATGAGTAGCTAGGGGGACCCTTGAGGCGCTCTTCCCTGATCTTCCAGGGACCCTCCCCGGAATGACCACAGGGAGACTCAGCCAGCTAGGGAAGATCCACCGGAGGCACCGAGTCCTGTCGGTCGTTGCTTCCTTCCTTCCCCGGCTCTCTCTCTTCTCCATCCAACTTGGCGTAAGCTCCGCCCAGTAGGAAGAGAGGGCGGGGCCTCCCACAGAGGGTGGGGTGGGGGTGGGGGCTTTCACTCTTCAGTGGAAACGCTGGGTTCTCCTCTCCCTGGATCGGAAGGGGACTTGCTACTGTCTCTTGGCCTCCTGTCACCCCGATTAGAGGAAGGAGGAGGAAGAGGAAGAGGAAGAAGAGGAAGAGGAAGAGGAAGAAGAAGAAGAAGAAGAAGAAGAAGAAGAAGAAGAAGAAGAAGAAGAAGAAGAAGAAGAAGAAGAAGAAAGTGGAGAATCTGAGGTGCCCAAAGAACCCTGAAATGCGCAAAAAAGATGCTGTTAGAAAGCAAAAAAGAAGAAGCAGAAATTTCTTCTGAATCCGGCTTCAGATAATACCGGTGGTGGGGAGGGAAAGGTGGGGGGGGGGCTCAGGATATTCTCGAGTGAATCCTGGAGGTGGGGCAGGAATGTCCTGGTCCTTCGGGGTCACTCTGGATCCATGCCCAATGGTCGGCAGCCTTTGGAACTGGTGGGCCTCTGTCAGAGCTGGCCCGAAGTACCGTCTCCCCCCACCCCCAAGGAATGGCGGTCCTGGGGTTCTCCCCCTCCCGTCCCTCTCCCCCGTCTGTCCTCGTCCTAATCGGCGCCCCCTCGAAAAGCAGGTCGTGGCTCTGGGGCCCTGGTTCACCCAAGGCCTTCCGTTCCCCAAAGCTGGGCCAATGCAGGGCTAGCTTTCTAGCGCAGGTGCTGACAGGCGCGCATCACCCCTGAGGGGGCCAGAAAAGGCTCTCGGCCACGCCCCCTTCACTGGAGGGTTTTTTATCCTTCCTTCCTTCCTCTTCCTTTCTTCCTTCTTTCCTTCCTCCTTTCCTGCCTCCCTGCCTTTCTTTCTCTTTCTTTCTTTCCTCCTTCCTTTCCTTCCTCCCTCCAGTTTCTTTCTTTCTTTCTTTCTTTCTTCTTCCTTCCTTCTTTCCTTCCTTCCTGCCTCCCTACCTTCTTTCTTTCTCTTTCTTTCCTCCCTCGTTTCTTTTTTCTTTCCTTCCTTCTTCCTTCTTTTGTTCTTTCCTGCCTCCTTTTTCTTTCCTTCCCCCTCCTTTCCTTCCTTCCTTCCTCCAGTTCCTTTCTTTCTTTTCTTCCTTTCTTCTTCCTTCCTTATTTCCTTCCTTCCTTCCTTCTTTCCTGCCTCCCTGCCTTCTTTCTTTCCTTCTTCCTTCCTCCAGTTTCTTTCCTTCTTTTTATTTCTTTCCTCCCTCCCCTCCCTCCTTCCTCCCTCCCTCCCTCCCTTTCTCTCTTTCTTTCTTTCTTTCTTTCTTTCCTTCCTTCCTTCTCCTTCCTCCCTCCCCTCCCTCCTTTCTCCTTTCTCTATTTCTTTCTTTCTTTCTTTCTTTTTCTTTCTTTCTTTCTTTCTTTCTTTCTTTCTTTCTTTCTTTCTTTCTTTTTCTTTCTTTCCTTCCTTTCTTCCTTCCTTCCTCCCTCCCTCCCTCCCTTTTTTCAAGAGTCCACTTCTTCCTTCCCCAGCAGATTCTTCTCCCTGACTTAAGTCTCCAAAGAGCCTTTCCCACCCGAGTGGAGGGTGTGTGTGTGTCTGCCTCACTCTTTGCGGGACAGAAAGGAAGCAAAGGGGGGGGCGTGGGGGGGGCAGGGACCAATGAAACTCCTAGGAGAGATCGGAGCGGGGGGACGTCTCTGCAAGGAACCGTTTCCTCGCAGGCGATCCCTCGGTGAGGGAACGAGAGGCGGCTGCCTGGACGGCGCGGTCCGGCCAGCTCAAGGCGAGGGCGAAGATGGTTCCCCAGGCGGCGGGGGAGCCTTCGCCCTTCCCGGGCAGAGTCGGCGACCGGCGAGCACATGGTGGACGGAGCCGGGCGGGCGGGGAGCAGCCAATGGGCGCCGTGCCCGACGTGATGTCAGAGCGGCGCTAGAAAAGGCGCGGAGCCTTGCGTGGGCTGGGACTGCGGCGGCTTCTGCCCGGAACGCGGCTCCTCCTCCCGGTCCTCCCCTCCTCCAGCCTCGCGTTCCCGCCCCCCTGTCTCGGTCCCCGAAGCGGCAGCCGGGCTCAGCCGCAGCCACCGCCGCCGCCACAGCCTCGCCTGCCGGAGGAGGAGGAGGCGGAGGAGGCGCAGAGGCCGGCCTGCTCCCGGTTGCCTCCCTCGTCGCGCGGATCCGGCCCTCTCAGCACCTAGGCCTCTTCCACCACCGGTGCCGTCCCGAGAAGCGGAGGCGGCCGCCCCTAGCTCGTCTCCCCGCCGTCCGTGCGCCCGGTCCGGCGAGCGGATCTGGAACCCGCGATGCTTTAAGGCCGTCCGTCCCACCCTTCGTTTCTCCCCCGGTCTGGCGGGGCGGCCTCCCCAGCCGGGAAGACAGAAACCAGCCGGGGAGGAGGAGGAGGCGAGACGGGGCGTCCGGCCGGGCCCGGGAATGGCGACGCCTCGCCGCGGGTAACCGGAGAGCTAAGAAGCGGCGGTCGCGGGGAGCGGCGGAGAGGCGCGGGGCCTCCGGCGCGGCCATGCTCTTCCACAGCCTAGCCGGCTCCGAGATGCAGGGCGTCATCGACGAGATGGACCGGCGGAGCAAGGGAGACACGCCGGCCATCACTTCGGCCATCGACCGTGGCGAGACCGAAACGGTAGGGCCCGCGGCGGCGGCGGCAGGCCCGGAGCCCCACTTTTAAAGCAGGGAAGGATTCAGGGCGAGGCCGGGCTAGGGGGATCGGCTTCTTGGCACCAGTCGCCGTCCAAAAAGCTGCTGAAAAGCCTCCCCCATCGAAATAACGGACCGTTGCGTGGGTAGGGGGGAAAGGGTCGCGGAGCCGCGGAAATGGGAGTAGTTGAATCCTCCGAAAAGGATCCGCAAAATTGCCAGCCGAAGCGAAGCCGTTACTCTGCGCCGACTTTTAAGAACCCAAATTTCCCCGCCCCTCAAAAAAAGGTCACATTTTGAGTATATTTTTCTGCTCCTCTCTCGAGTTATTCCCCCTCCCCAAAAAAAGAAATAAAACCAACCCAATTCGGGTTTTTAACTCTCCGTAGGGGAGGCAAAGTTAGCCCACCTTCTTAAACCGAGCCAGAAAAGTGACTTGGAAAAAAGAGGCTTCGTTTTAATGGCGATGCTTTAAACATTTCATTTACCCCCTCCCCAAATCTAAGTCTCTTGACTATCTATGGGCTTTGCTCCCCCCCCCTTTTGCTTTGAATGTGTTTGCTTAACCAAGTGGCCTCGGTGGGCAACATTTTAATAGGGGGATTAGCATTTATAGTTTTTGCGCTGGTTTCTTTTCCCTTCTGCAACCGTTTGCTTTCCCAGGTTTTAACTAGAAAAATGAACATTACCTGGAAGCGCTTTCCAGCCTTAGATAATAGTATAACAAATGGCAAAAATAACAATAGCATCGTGAACAATAATCTGCGCATAAATGCTTGGTGCCAAATGCTATTTATTCGGGAACATTATTTTAAAGTTGATCGAAAGGGCCCTTTCAAAATATTTTTCATCTGCGTTGTTCCTGTTTTTCGGCGAGATTTCTTCGCACTCGGGAGTCGGGAAAGAGAAGAGAAATGGCAATAATTTTCCTCCCGTTTTTTCTTTTTTTAAAAACTATTATTGTAGTTGCTATCATTTTTTTTCCTCCGATGAGCCTGCTATTTTTGCCCTTTAGAATTATTTTCTGCAGAGGTGCTCGCTTTAAAAAGAGAATCCAAGAAATCTATTCACTTAATTTGCAGAGTTTTAAGCTTGGGCTTCTAACCATTCTGGCAGAAATTAAATAATAGGAACTAACTACTTGTCTGCTTCCACATAATAAATAGATCTCCACTTTCTCATTTCAAATTAGAGGAACAGATTATTATTATTATTATTATTATTATTATTATTATTATTATTATTATTATTATTATTATTATTATTATTATTATTATTGCAGGATAAATAAAATTAATCTAATTTCAGCATGCTTAGGGATCTCTATTATAAAAAATGCCCGTCTCCTCCATTTCAAATTAAAATAATTATTTGTCTTATTTAAAAAGAAAGATGAGAAAAGAAGGAAATTTTCCTCCCCTCAATACCAGCCGAAATGGGATTGGATAAATTAAAATTAAAATTTTTAAATATTTTTATAAGAAACAGGAAAAAAAGATCCTTTGACCAGCTTGGTTATTTAGGCAGAAGGGGGGGAAAAACCGAGGTCGGATAAATTGAAACTTAGACTCCGAGGAGGCGCCCCATCTGGCAGGACTTCCAGCGAGCTCGCCCGGGGCAAATTTCCGCTGAAGTCCGTTAGAATCTCCGGCAGGGCTGATGGCAGCCAGACGTTTTGCGCTTCCTCCGCAGTAACTGCCCTGGCTGGTCGTGGAAACGCACAAAAACACGGGCTTGGCCCTGTACGAAACGCCCTTCCCTTCTCCTCCTCCCCGCTTAAATTTCCTTCATTTTTTCCCTTAAAAACAAAAGCAAAAACTAGAAAATCTCGGAGGAGTAACGTGAGCGGCCGTTTATTTTGTTAGCAGAATAGTATTATTATACTCGTGCTTTAAAAAAAAAAAAAAAAAAAAGCTAATTTTTGCTTTCTAAAAAGAGTTGAAAAAGGAGCTGAGCTTTCGTTCCTGGCGGCGGGAATAATTCGTTATTTATTTACACCCATATTTATTTTACTGGGTTTATCCCACCTTCGTACCCCCCACGCAGGCCTCCGTTTTGCTTTTTCCGTCGTCCCCCCATCCCACTTTTCCGTGGCACAATCTATACTGCGAGACACACAGGGAGAACAGGAGGCTCGGGTGGGTTCACACGACACGGCTAACTCGATTTTTAAAAAAACAAAAAAACCCAGTTTCGGCTTCGCAGACTCGCAAGAAGGGCTGGATTCTTCTAAACTGGAGCGGGGATTACAGCTACCCGTGTCTGACCGGGGTAAAACGCGGCCTGTTATGCCCCAGCTCTGATCTGACCTGATTCTGTGGGTTGTGAGAAGGCAGCCAGAGAGAGAAATGGAGAAGGGATTTAGGCGCTCGCTGGCCGAGCCTCTCTCCGGGTTGAGCCCCTGGGGAGGGGAGAAGCGCTCGGATTCGCCACCGGTTCGGCCGGGAGGGGAGGGCGATATGGCCTCCTAGCTTTACCCCTTGCCCCCTTGCCGTATTTAGGTATTTCCCGGCAAGGTTTCCCAAGCCGGACAGTTGGGCGAACCCCTGGTATAAGCGCCGCTTTTTCCCCCCCCTCCCGCAGCACGCCATGCCGTCGGTCAGCAGCGAGCGAGCCGCCCTGTGCGCCGGCTGCGGGGGGAAGATCTCGGACCGCTACTACCTCCTGGCGGTGGACAAGCAGTGGCACATGCGTTGTCTGAAGTGTTGCGAGTGTAAACTTAACCTGGAATCCGAGCTCACCTGTTTCAGCAAAGACGGCAGCATCTACTGCAAGGAAGACTACTACAGGTAAGGGGTTTGGGAAGGAGGGAAAGGGGATTGGTCTGGCCTGCGGCGGCGGGGGGAGAGGGCTGGAAGCTCCCCGGCCCGTTCTTCTTTAGGACATACCTGCCTGCTCACCTGGCCCAGCAGCCGGCTTTATCCTGGGCGCCGCTCCGAAAGGGCTGGCGCTTCCCGGTGGGACGGGAGAGAGGGTAGGGCAGGGTGCTTTCCCGCCTGGTGGAGGCGCTTCCCTTTCTTACCCGCCCCCCAACGCCCACCCCGCGAAGAAAGGGCGGTGCACCTGTTCAGGTGAAGATCTCAAAGAGTTCTCTTTTTTTCCCCCTCCCTTCTCTCTCTGGCTGGCAGGAGGTTCTCGGTCCAGCGCTGCGCCCGCTGCCACCTGGGCATCTCCGCCTCGGAGATGGTGATGCGCGCCCGAGACTCGGTTTACCACCTGAACTGCTTCACCTGCTCCACCTGCGCCAAGATGCTGACCACCGGCGACCACTTCGGCATGAAGGACGGGCTGGTTTACTGCCGCCTGCACTTCGAGGCGCTGCTGCGGGACGAGTACCAGCTCCACTTCAACCACGCCGAAGGGGTGGGCGGCAAAGGCCCCGCGCTGGGGGCCGCCGCCCCGCTGGGCCTGCCCTACTACAACGGCGTGGGCACCGTGCAGAAGGGGCGGCCCAGGAAACGGAAGAGCCCGGGTCCCGGCGCTGAGCTGGCCGCCTACAACGCAGGTAAGAGGCCGAGCGAGCGGCGGGAAAAAAGAAAAAAAAACGGAAGCTGCGCCCTCCCGGTTTTGCAAAGTTTTGCGCCGCGCTTGGTTCGGCCGCCGCGCGTTTGGGACACCTCGGTTTGTCGGGAGAGCGGGCCAATTGGAGGTTTTTTTGGGGGGTGGGAGAGCGGAGGCTCACATCTCCTCCTCCCCCAGCGCCTCGGCCTTGAACTCGCCCTGAAATTGCGGGCTTGGGACGTTCCCACGTTAGGAATAGCGGCTCTCCGCTTGTAGACAAAGGGAGCTTTGGCGTGGGGCAGGGCCGTCGTAAGAGCATTATGGGCCCCGGGCAAAGCAGTGTCCTGGGTCCCCTACGACAACCACTCACAGGAATAAAAATATAAATGGCCGATAAAATGAAACATATATTTTCATGTTAGTCTTCGTTAAAAATGCAGTAAAACGTAATAAATACGTTGCTGTATTTATGTGATACAAGGTGCATCGAAGGGTTAACAGGCACAGATTAGTATGGGGCCCCTGTGCCTCGTGGGGCCCGCGGGGTGGGGTGGGGGGCTTCTTTTAGCCTCCATGTTGGAGCTGCGGGGTCTTAGCTGCCTAAGAGACGAGTTGGGGGGAGTCCCGGGTTTCAGGAACGTGAGGAACGTTTCGCGTTTCCTGCGGGATGGGATCGGGTTGAATTTTGGCCGCCGTATTGCCGGGCCGAGTAGAGCTTTCCCGGAGGGTGGCTCGCCTGAAAAGGGATTGGGGGCCAATGGCGGGGGGGGTGTTTATGCGTGCGTGGGGTGGGAGAATAGTTCTGGGAGGCAGGGGCGTTAATCCCGGGTTGCTGCCGGCGAGCTAAGAAAGGAACGCCGTCGTTTCTCCTGTTTGCGGATCCGTCTCGGCGTCCTGACTTCGGCGAGAACTCGTGTCTTCAGGCAGAGAGAGTGTGCGGGCGCAATCCGGGGCGGAATAGCAATTGGGGGGCTGGATAGTAAAGAAGCATTTTTTAAATTTCGTTCCCTCGAAACCCCCTTTTACAAGCACCTTCTCCCCCGCCCCGCTCCTGGGAAAGTTTATTCTTCACCAACCGGGCGCCCGCCTGCCCTCCCTCCCCCAAAAAAAACGCCGTAGTAAAGTTGGGCGGGGTGAGAGAGCAGTGTGAGCTGCGTGCTGGTGAGCAGAAAGGGCCCCCCTCCGTCCCCCACCCCAATTGCAAACCCGGGAAAGAATGAAACCCCTTTTCCTTGGCGGCGGCCGGATCCGAACGCCAGTCGCGTCTTGGTTCCGTTTCCCCGTAAAGGTTGGGCGGGGAGGAGGGGGCAGGAGAGGAGGAAGAAGAGGAGAAGTTTGATTGAAGGCGCCGACGAAGAAGAACGGGAGGTGAACTCACCGGGCCGTTTTGTTGGCGAGTGGAAACGGGCGCGGGAGCCGTTTTCCTGGACGCGAATCGAGTCTGACAAGCGGAAAACGGCTTCGGAGGGGGCCGAGATTTCAAAGAGAATTCCCCCCCACCTCCATTGCCCCAAACGATTTGCGCGGGTCCTCTCTCCCTCTCGCCACTTTTAATACTTTCTTTCTTTCTTTCCTTCTTTCCTTCCTTTCATCCTCTCTCTTCTCTCTTTCTCTCTCTCTCTTTCTTTCTTCCTTTCTTCCTCTTCCTTCTTTCCTTTCTTTCTTCCCTCTCTCTCTCTCTTTCTCTTTCTTTCTTCCTTTCTTCCTTTCTTTCCTTCCTTCTTTCTTTCTCTCTTTCTCTCTCTCTTTCTTTTTCCTTTCTTCTCTTCTCTCTCTCTTTCTCTCTCTCTCTTCCTTTCTTCCTCTCTTTCTTTCTCTCTTCTCTCTTTCTCTTTCTTTCTTTCCTTCTTTCCTTCTTTCCTTCCTTTCTTTCTCTCTCTCTTTCTTTCTCCCTTTCTCTTTTTCTTCTTCCTTTCTTCCTTCCTTCCTTCCTTCCTTCCTTCCTTCCTTCCTTCCTTCCTTCCTTCCTTCCTTTCTTCCTTCCTTCCTTCCTTCCTTCCTCTCTCTTCCTCTCTCTTTCTTTTTCTTTCTTTCTTCCTTTCTTCTTTCTTTCTTTCTTTCTTTCTTTCTTTCTTTCTTTCTTTCTTTCTTTCTTTCTTTCTTTCTTTCTTTCTTTCTTTCTTGTCTTGTTAGAGGGACTTCGCAGAGCTTGGAGGGGGCCAAGTAAAACTAAACTCAAAGCCACCTCTTCTTTCCCATCATTTTATTATTATTAGTTTTCTTTAAAAATCCTCAAAAAAATACCCTTTTCAGATCACGGCAAACTCCCCAGGAAGAAGGGAGAACAGAAACGAGGAGACTTATTTTTCAGCGAGCCCCTTCCCCTATTTTTTTGTCCATTGGAAACCGGCCCTCCTTACCCTCCCCACTTAGGGTTGAACCCCCTACAATTCCCCCCCCCTTCCTGGGCTCCTTTCTTGTGGGGGAAGGGTGGAAGAGTCATGCCTGCCTATTCAGAAACAGCCCCCTACCCCTTTTATCCAGGAAGGACAAGGAGGAGGAAAACTTCCCCCAAATCTACAATTTCACTTACCGAGTTCCTTCAATCCGACCTATTATTTCTCCTTTGATTTGTCCCAGTTCGAACCTGGCTACAGAACACATTAAAGTGGGGTGGGGGAAAAAATAATCTAGGCTGAGATCTGCTTCTCTATAACTCTCCTTCTCGCTGTCCTTTAGCTTGTGGTGGCACCCCACTTAATTCGGATTTGCCCCATAGCTCCAGGCCTCTCTTGGACAGAGATTCTGGAGGCTGCCTAGAAGTCGAGGTAGCCCGTATAAAGCCACAGATTCATCACAAACTAGAAAGAAATAGAAGAATAACAGAATAACGCAGTTGGAAGGGGCCTTAGAGGTCCTCTAGTCCACCCCCCACCCCCTGCTCAAGCAGGAAACTCCACCCCATTCTGGATAAACGGGCTGCCCAGCCTCCGTGTCCTGAAAAACCTCCGGTGTTGGAGCAGCCACAACTTCTGAAGGCAAGCCAATTCTGAGCCAGAAATCTTTTCATTGGGAGCCTCTCGGCCTTTGGCTACCAGGGAATCTTCTCCTGATCGATGGGGGAAAGAAGGGAGGCCTTGGTGGTGGTGGTGATTCCATGGCTAGTAATCCTTGAAAGAGATTCTGGATTGGGGGGGGGGGGAGGTCATTCTTCCTCGATTGCTCCAGATGCTGCTACATGAAGGTGAGCCTGGAAGAGTTTGGGGTGGTTTTCTTGGCCCCTATGAAGGCTCAGGTGATTGACAGCGACATCTAGACAGTTCAGTTCAGTTCTCTCTCTCTCTCTCTCTCTCTCTCTCTCTCTCTCTCTCTCTCTCTCTCTCTCCCCCACGCGTTTCTGGCCCCAACTGGAAGACTGTGACCCCCCCACACACCTCCTAGACAATGTTGTCAGGATCCATCTACTTCCAGGCAGCTAGGAATGAATGTCCAATCTTGGAACGTGGCTAGACTAACCTATCCCGTGACCCATCGAAGCTAGAGAGAGCCACGGATTCCCCAACTCTCCAGCAAACCCATGGAGAAGGTGGTGGGTGGTGGAGGGGGGCACCGCTGGGGTGGGGGCCATAAAGAATCTTTAAAGAAAGAAAGCCTTTTTCCCACATGGGAAAGACTTGGGGTCTGACCCTCACAGCATCTCCATGGGGGGAGGGGGAAGAGTGGAAGAGGCTATTTAGGAAAAGCCTTTACCTCCAGGTGCACTAGCACTGATGATGTTACCTAGTTGGGTCATGAAATGTCTGCAAGAACACCAAGTTCAGAAAGCACCAAGGACGCCCCAGTCTTCCTTCTCCCCCCACAGACACTACCGTAAGCCACTCAACTCAGGATTGAAGACCCTACACTCCTCCTCCTCCTCCTCTCCTCCCCTCCCCTCCTCCTCCTCTTTCTCTAAACCCTACTCCCCCTTCTAGCACTGATAATGTTACCTAGTTGGACCATGAATGTTTGCAAGAAACCACTTCAGAGAGACCCAGATGATAATGTTACCTAGTTGGACCATGCAAGAAAACCACTAAACTCAGAGAGCACCAAGGACCCCAGAGTTCTTGTTTTCCTCCTCCTTTCCTCCTCCTCCTCCTCCTCCTCCTCCTCCTCCTCCTCCTCCTCCTCCTCCTCCTCCTCCTCCTCCTCCTCCTCCTCCTCTCCTCCTCCTCCTCCTCTCCCTTCTAGCACTGATAATGTTACCTAGTTGGACCATGAAATGTTTGCAAGAAAACCACTAAACTAAAGAGAGCCCACAGTTCAACCCTGAGCTACAAATATGATCCTTTATTGGGTATCCAGGCGTTCGGCAAACTTCTAACTTAGGCTGCAGTGACTGTGCAATTGTTAACATGCATGTGATATTCTGTGCTTTTCACCTCTTTTACGGCCACATTCTTTTGGCCGTCTTCTTTTTGGTCCAATCTTTCTGGGATTCTACAAGAAGACCTCTCCTTTGAGTAACTCTCCCCTGTGGGCTCCTCTTGGCTGTACAGGTAGACCTTGACTTACAACCAGCCACCTCGTGACCCTTCAAAAAGGGACTGTCCTCACACTTATGACCATGATTACAGCATCCCCGTGGTCACACAATCAAAATCCGGGTCCTGGCAACTGGCGTGTATTTATGATCGCAACCTGCCGGGCCCAGCTTTGGACTGGCAAAGTCCATGGGGGAAAATCAGATCTTCTTAAAGACCGTGTGCTTCTCTTAACGACGGCTGTGCTTTGCTTAACGGCTGTGGCAAAGAAAAAAGTTGTAAAATCAAGCACGGCTTGCTTAACAACCGCTTTGCTCTGGAAGGGAGCAAAGTTGTGCCCTAGTTACGATCATAAGTTGATCTACTGTAGCCCATTCCCTTGGCAGTGTTGTGGCCCGCCAGCGGTCAGCGGAGCTGGCGGCAGGTTCGGAGAGTGAGGAGGTTGCGGAGGAACATGGGCCAGTCCTAGAGGCTGGGGAAGGCTCTGATGAGGGCTCTGCATCAGAGGCAGAGATGGGGCCAGGGCCGTCCGACAGGTATCAACTGCCTTCGGAGTCAGAGATCAGTGGGGAAGAAGAACAGCTGGAGCCTGTTCCCAGTGTGCTCATGCACAGAGCTGCCAGGAGAAGGGAACAGTTAAGGAACAAGGGTTGACTCGGGAGTAAAGGCACAGGTGGACATTGAATGGCCCCTCCCATAGGGAATAAAAAAGGAGTGAAAGGGGCTTTTGCAGGAGACAGTTAGTTCAATTCATTAGGGTGAAGATTTCTTCATGACTCTCAGAGACTCCTTGCCAAGTATTTTCTGGTACAGCATTGCGCTTGGAAGTTATCGGCCTGGCAGCTCTCCAAGCCTGGTAAGGTCTGTGGTTGCAATTCACCCTTGAAAGACTGTTGGCCGGGACTTCGCTGGATGTGAATGATATAGGAATTCACATTAGCCTAATAAAAAGGGGGTTTTGTCGGGATGAGGCGACCGCTTCGTGATTTTTGTTAAGCCTAGGTCAGAACAGGCACATTGTTTCACTGAGTTCAGGACTTAGGGGGCTGGAGAAAGACACAGATATGGGGCCAATACTTAGGGGTACCCTTGTGGGATACCTTGCCCTTTGCACGTGGGTGAAGTAAAAGAATCCATATTGGATTGCGGTGTTCCCCGGTGTTTACTAGGTGTAGCAAGAGCTGGGAAGTCCATCCTGCTGGCTTGGTGCTGTCTGTATCTCCTACCACATGGAGGTCCTCCTTCTGGAAACACTGTGTGAATAAGTACAAAACAGGTGTGCGCGCGTCCCAGTGTTTATCTCATGCCTATTACGACATCTGCTTGCTTAAGAATTGAACATCAAATGCAGAACATTGATTTGGGGCAGTGGTGGCTTTGGGGTTTACGGTTGTGGCTGGATGTGAGGGAAAAGATCTCCTTCTCCTGCAAGTACCCCGTTTCCCTGAAAATACGACCTGCCCTGAAAGTAAGTCCTAGCTTGATTTTTACACGTGCACCCAATATAAGCCCTACCCCTCAAAATAAGCCCTAATTAAGATTCCCGCCCACTCCAGAGTGGACGGGTAAAAATTAAGCTAGGGTGAGGATGGGGGTGTGCGGAGCTACCCTACTACTTACCAGTTGTAGCCAGGCCTCCCACATCCTGATACCTGCCTTGCCCGCCCGTTTCTTCTACAGCCGCCAAGGCTGGCAAGGCTTTCTTGAAATCCTCGGTAGCTGATAACAAAGCTCTGGATCGATCCAGAACTCTCTTATCGGCTGCAGGAAAGGCCTTCAGGAAAGCCTTGCCGGCTGCAGAAGAAGTTCCTGAAAGCCACTGATAGCGGAAAGGAGGCCGGGGGCCACACGTGCAAGTGAGGTTAGTCAGTGGAGGACATTCCCCCGAAAATAAGACCTGGTGCCTTTTTTTTTGTGGCAAAAGAAATAGAAGACAGGATCTTATTTTGGGGGGGAAATACAATATTTACATCAACTGAAGGAGACAAAATTGCCCATTTGCTACCTGGTCTATCCTTCCCACATTTTAGTGAAACATTTCTAGCTCAGCTCCTAGGCCGTTGCATTAGTTTAATCCATCTTCTTGGACTTGTCAAATCTTGATTGGGTGGCACCAAGACTCCTTGCCCGCATCCTTAAAACTTGCATGGCCTTTTCCTTGTTTCAGACACACACACACACACACACATACACAAAACACACACCCTGGAAAATTCACCGCTCCTCTCTCGTGCCACCGTCCCTAGGGAGTGTTTATGAACATTGTGTGACACAGCGGCGTCAGCTGCCTGCGGGCCAAAGAAACATCTTGATTTGAGCCACCGACAAAGATCATCTTCACTAATCTGGCTCCAAATCGGCGTGCATGCAGCCCCCGCGCTGGGGGTGAGCCCCCTCATCCGCCCCCCTCCCCACCTCATGCCTTATGCTGAACAATACATGCTCCTTCAGACGCAACCACAACAATGCTCTCATAAGTAAGGCTGCTCCGGTGGAGGGTTGCAAGAAGTTGGGTTCCATCACTGGTAACTTTGAATTGGGATTTTTTTTTTCCTCAAGAGAAAAGAAAAGATGAATTAATTTCATTTTTTGTCCGCTCGATGAAGAGGGAAAGCTTTGGCACAAGGATCCTGAGAATTTATTAAAACTTGTGTCGGGGGGTTTGCGTAGAACATGCAAACAACTTGCAGGCAACTTCTGGTCATTTATGGTGGGAGGGTTAGGTTGGCTTAAATGGATATACTTTACTCACTTGGGCGGGGGGTTGGACTAGATGACCTCCAAGGCCCCTTCCAAATCTGTTAATCTGTAGTCTGTAAAAACCACCTCTGTGGTCATCCAAAGCCAGCCTGTTGTCTTCATATCACGGCTCCGAATATTTGGGGTGCCTTTTCCTCAATGAGTTCTGGAACCTGGGGTTTGCCTCTTATATTAACCACGATCCCTCGAATGACGCCCTAAAATCATCTTTCTCTTTTTATTGTTATTACGCTACTTTTGAGTACATCGGGCCTTTTCGGGGCAAGGACAGAGCCTCTTCAAAAGTGGCGTGCTGTGCATTATGAGTTACTTTTAGCAAGCTGTTGGAGAGGAGGGGTTTTGATTTCTGCCCATTCTGGAAATAATTCTAGTATTGTTGCAGCGTTTAAGCAACCACGAATTCTGACGTGTGAATTTGGGAGCCGGGTTTAATTGAGATTTTCCAAAATTCTGACCCACACTTGACTTAATCGTACCAGTTTGCAGAGCGGTCCCTGTCAGAAGTAGATCGTATAATCCGATGAAGGACAATTTAAAAAGCCTTGTGCAGATACGTTGAGACAGCTGGATCGATAATTCACGCATTAGCACCCCCACGAGACATATTTATGTCTCTTTTCTCTCTCTCTCTCTCTCTCTTTTCCTGCGTTTTTACTCCTTTTGGTAGAACAAGTAAATAATTATCGAAGGAGCGAATCTAACCAAGCTTTGCGTGGTGTTGTTTTTTTTCCCCCTCCCACACCGTTGTTTAAAAAATCTGGAACACAGGAAGGACAGAAGGAAGGAAATTGTAGAAAATTTAGTCCTGATCCCCTCACATCCCAAAAGAACAGGCTTCCTTTGTGTTGGCTATCCCAAAAGGCGAAAGTGCGTGGCAGCTTTTAAAAGCCGTAGATGCAGCTTTTTTGGGGGAAAGGGTGCAAAGGGGGTGTTCGATAGTTTACTGTATATATTAATTTAAACTCGCTTTGCAAATTGAAGGAGTTGTAGTTAGTGACCGACACTCGTCCTTTTAATTCTTTGCAAGGGTTTCCTTGGTTTGTTGGGGGAGGGGGGTTAATTGCCTTTAGTTAGTGGAGAAGGGAGGTTGGAAACAGAAAATCAACTCAAACCCAGATTTTTATTTTTTTTAAAGGGGCTTTGAATTTTTAATGGCCTGCAAAGACAGAGAGTTACTTTTAAGTTTTCTGTCTGGGCCTCTGAACGCAGCTCAAATCTTCTGCTCTCTTCTTCCCTCAAATTATAGGTCAGCTTTTCCGTCAGGTGGGGACATCCAAGCCCCCTAGCCCCCAGGGTTCCCCCCCTTCCTTCCCTTCCTTTAAGGAGTCTTTTACTTAGTTAATGGGCTGCTTTCTCATCCTGCAGAGGGGAACCTGCAAGGGAAGAACCGGGGGAAGGTTTTGAATGAGGGTTGTTTTTTTTTCTTCCCCCTATTGAGGCTGGAGTGGAGTTGGGAGTTTGCAGCTGTGCCATGCCGCTGAACAATCTGAAGTGTGTTAAAACATTTTTTTTTTTTTTTGCAAAGCGGTTCTTTTCTTTTCTGGGGTCTGGAAAGGGAGCGCCAAGTGGAAGATTGGCATGAGGCTCTGTGTGTTTTTGTGTGCGTGTCTGTGTGTGTGTGTGAGAGAGAGAGAGAAAGAGAAAGAGAGAGAGAGAGACCGAAGATGCAAATGCGTTAAATCGTAGCAGAAAAGAAGAGGCCTTTTTCTCCATCCCACCTCTCCTGGGGTCACTTTGTAAAGGAAGTGAAGGTGAAGATGGGGCTGTCCCAGGCAGAGATGGTGTGCGAGGCAGGCTCACGTCACGCATGTGGGAACCTGCATTTAAATGCCCTGTACACGACTGGCTTGAATGGGGAGGTAGGGAAAGGCCCTTGGTGACGACACATATGAACTCCCCGATTTCTAAAAGCACCAGATCCATCCTTACCTACGTCTTTGGTATCCCACTTTTATTTATTTTATTTTTTTAAATAAATCACTCAAGTTTTGTCCTGGGGAAACCAATCTTAACAGTCCTTCCTCCTCCTATTTTCCCCACCACAACAACAACAACGCCATGAGGTAGATTGGACTGAGAGAGGCCCAAAGTCACCCCAGCTGGCTGTCATGCTGATGGACTAGAACTCACATCCTCCTGGTGATCGGCCCAAAAATCACCCAGCTGGCTTTCTCGCCTAAGGCGGGACTAGAAGTCACCGTAACCTGGGGATTGGCCCAGAGACATCCAACCAGCTTTCATGCCTAAGGCAAGACTAGAACTCACCCTCTCCTGGTTTCTAATCCCGGTCCCTTCACCATTCGACCAAATTGCTAAACCCATCCTGGGCTGGGTGCTGATTAGTGCCATGGACGTCTGTGCCCAAATCGTTTCCTGATGCCCCCTGCCTTGGTTGTTGGGGGGGGGGAAAGGACAGACTGGGAGCCCAGACAAGGGGGTCTTTCTCCTGGGCACCGTGCTGACGGTCTCTTCTCCACCTTGGTGCCCCCTCTATAGCCCTGAGTTGCAATGAGAATGACGGCAGCCCCCTGGACCGAGACCAACATTACCCCAGCAATCAAAAGACCAAACGCATGAGGACTTCCTTCAAACACCACCAGCTGCGGACAATGAAATCCTATTTTGCAATTAATCACAATCCGGACGCCAAGGACTTGAAGCAGCTGGCTCAGAAAACGGGTTTAACCAAGAGGGTGCTCCAGGTAAGTGGTTTCCTTTCTTCCTTTCTTTTTTTTAGGGGCTCAAATGGAGTAAGCGGTCCTTGGCCAGAGCTGTAGGTGTACAATTCCCACCGAGCTGTGTTTTTCCAACCCTGAAGGGTGAAGATGGGTGAACTTCAACTCCCAGAATTCCACCCTCGGCTGGAGAATTCTGGGAGTTGAAGCCTCAGAGATAACGCCCAACCAAAGTTGGCTTCTGCTCTGAGACAGGGAGGGATGGATATGGGGATAGGATGGAAATATTGCCCTTGCGTTACCTCTGCCTCACCTGTCTAATGGTTGGAGGGGAAAAACAGGTGTTGTCCTCATGGATGGAGCCCCTGGTGCAATAGCAGTAGCCCTTACACTTATATACCGCTTCACAGGGCTTTCACAGCCCTCTCTAAGCGGTTTACAGAGTCAGCCTTTTGCCCTCAACAATCTGCGTCCTCGTTTTACCCACCTCGGAAGGATAGAAGACTGAGCCGAACTTGAGCCGGTTAGAATCAAACTCCTGGCTGTGGGTAGAGTTTGCTTGCAATACTGCATTTTAACCACTGGTTGAAGGAAGAAAGAAGGAAGGAAGGAAGGAAGGAAGGAAGGAAGGAAGGAAGGAAGGAAGGAAGGAAGGAAGGAAGGAAGGAAGGAAGGAAGGAAGGGCAATAGCGCTTAGACTTATATATTGCTTCACAGTGCTTTCCATCCCTCTCTAAGCAGTTTACAGAGCCAGCCTCTTGCCCCCAACAATCTGAGCCCTCATTTGACCCACCTCGGAAGGATGGAAGGATGGGTAAACCTTTAACCTGGTGAGATTCCAACTGCCAAATTGTAGGCAGCTGGCAGGCAGCAGAAGTAGCTGCAGTAGTGCACTCTAACCACTGCACCACCATGGCTCGAAGGAAGGATGGATGGATGGATGGATGGATGGATGGATGGAAGGAAGGAAGGAAGGAAGGAAGGAAGGAAGGAAGGAAGGAAGGAAGGGAAGGAAGGGAAGGGAAGGGAAGAAAGAAGGAAACATGAAAGGAGGGAGGGAGGGGGGAGGAAGGAAGGAAGGACTTATACACTGCTTCACGGTGTTTTACAGCCCCCTCTAAATGGTTTACAGCATCAGCCTCCCCCACCAACAATCTGGGTCCTCATTTTACCAACCTCAGAAGGATGGAAGGCTGAGTCAGCCTGGTGTCTGGTGAGATTGGATCTGCCAAATTTCAGGCAGCCAGCAGTCAGCAGAAGTAGCCTGCCGTACTGCATTCTGACCACTGCGCCACCGTGGCTTATGGTGGGTATGTCCTACAAATGAGGACTTTAGGTCAGTCAACTGTACTCTGTTGTGATTTTGAAGGCTGCACATGGCGAAATAGTTTTGTTTTTGAGGAACCACTTTTGCAAAACTAGGACTTTCTGAATATGATGTTAACAGCATAACAGAGTTGGAAGGGCCCTTGGAGATATTCTAGTCCACTCCCCTCTCTGCTCAGGCAGGAAACCTTATTACTCTTGATCCACTTTGACATTGGCTGGACAATGAACTCTAGTAGAAAGCATCATCTCCTCTTCTAATGAACACCAACAGCTTTGACCACTGACTAACATGTTTGGCAGAGGATGCATCTATGTTACACATATCTTTCAGACCCAAGATTAAACTGGCTACATCTGCCCATTGCACCAAGCTCTGGTTCATTAAACTGCGACTTTCTGAATTGCCCTTTCGTGGCTGCATTCGCATAGTTGATGGTTCATGTTGTGGCCCACTGGCGGCTAGGGGAGCTGGCAGCTGAGTCGGACAGTGAGGAGTTTGGGGAGGAACATGGGCCAGTCCTGGAGGCTGAGGAAGGCTTGGACAAAGGCTCTGCATCGGAGGCAGAGATGGGGCCAGAGCCATCCGACAGTTATCAGCTGCCTTCAGGTCAGATAGCAGTGAGGCGGAGGAGCAGCTGGAGCACATACGCAGAGCTGCCAAAAGAAAAGAACAATTACGAGCTAAGGGTCGACATAGGAGTAAAGCCACAGGTGGATGGTGAATGGCCCCTCCCATAGGGATTAAAAGAGGAGCAAAAGGGGAGGGGGCTTTTGCGGGAAACCATTCATTCATTGCATCAGTTGCAAAAGATTTTGTCTGTGCCATCTCAGAGACGCTGCGCTGAGTCCTTCCTTGTCAGCACTGTATTTGGAAATATTTACTTGGCAGCTCTCCAAGCTAGATAAGGCCCGTGCTCCTAATTATCCCTTTGAACGACTGTTTGCCAGGCCTTTGGCTGAATGTGAATGCAAGAAATTCACCTTCATTCAATAAAAGGGGTTTTGCCGGGACAAAAAGTCTGCTTAATGCTTTCTGGGGAAGCCAAGGTCAGAACAGTTCAAGCATGGTTTATAAGTTAGATGGCAGTTTGCTTAGTATGGGCTTAGCGGCTACCCTGAACCTAGCTAATCACGGTGGTTTATAAATTAGGATTGAGTGTTATGTGAATGCAAGCAGATGTGGCTTGCCGGACAAGCTATGGATAAACCAACTCCTGTTGAATGTGAACCTGGTCATGAAAGGATCATCTGGTCTGGCTGTTTTCTTATTGCTCTTTAAAAAGAAAAAGAAAAAACTCATAGATTTGTAGAATTGTTCCGAATTGTCCCAGAAAACAGGAGGAAAAAAAAAACACCAGTTGATTTAAATTTCAAGACGGTGCAATTTTGATGGGTCGTCAGGCAGAACTTTCAGCACTTGAAAAGCTTTTTGTCAGCAATGGAATAAACTAACTGGAGAAGGAAGAAGAGAACGTTGCTGGAGATGTTCAACAAGAGGTCTTTTCGGAGGCCCTGGGACTGGTTTTGTCTACTTTTTGGGGTGCTTTGTGGAGGATGGAGAATCCTCAGCATGTTCTCAAAAGCCAAGCCTGTTTTGCTCAGAAAAACCTATTTTTTTCCCCCTTGCATTTTTGGCGAGCAGCTATGTTGATGGAAATGATGAAGTTGTCCAGGAACAAGGGACGGCTGGACTTTAAACCAGGCTCCTGTCAAAAAGGACCTGTTGAATTCTGAAACATTTTGATGATCATCTGACCAACAATGGTGAATCCTGGAAAGATGAGGTCCTGAAAACATTAACAGAAAGCCGGTGGTGGAGAAATTGGGATTTTGCCCCATGGCTTCTGCAAGTGATAATTTCGGAGAAAGGTCTACAGATAGTTGCCACCTTGGCCAACGCTTCCCTCAAACACAAAGATTTCCAGATCCATTCTGAATTTTCCACCAGCTTGAGCCTACCTGTGGTTAAAGAAATCTGACGCGATTGGGATGTTTAAAATTTAATTTCCTCTTGGCGTTGTGCAAATGAAATGGTTTAATTTGAGTGTGCCTCTTAATTAGCCTGAATTAATTTGATTGAGGACCAAGTCATAAACCTCAAGAGTTTTTTTGGCAGAGCAACCCACTTGTGAGATTGAGAAATGGCATATAGGGCTTCCTGCCTGAGCAGTGAGTTAGACTAGAAGACCTCCAAGGTCCCTTCCGACTCTGTTATTCCACTGTTCTGTTATTATTCTGAGATCTTCTTCAAAAGAAGCTCATCCCCACCTTCCACTTAGCTACAGTTTGATGAATCATCTTTACACACTAATAGGTTGCTGTGGGCTGGATTTGTTCTTAACTTTTGATGTTTTAGCTGATTTGTTTTTAACTTTTGATGTCTAAGCCACTCAGAGTTACCCACTGGTAAGATTGGGGGGGGGGGGCAATAAATTTGATAGATGGATGGATGGATGGATGGATGGATGGGTAGATAGATAGATAGATAGATAGATAGATAGATAGATGATAGTCACGGCTGGGGATAGATAGATAGATAGATAGATAGATAGATAGATAGATAGATAGATAGATGATAGATAGATAGATAGATAGATAGATAGATAGATGACAGACAGACAGACAGACAGATACAGATAGATAGATATAGATAGATATAGATAGATAGATAGATAGATAGATAGATAGATAGATAGATAGATAGATAGATAGATAGATAGATGATAGATAGATAGATAGATAGACAGACAGACAGACAGACAGACAGACAGACAGACAGATAGATAGATAGATAGATAGATAGATAGATGATGATAGATAGATAGATAATAGATAATAGATAGATAGATAGATAGATAGATAGATAGATAGATAGATAGATAGATAGATAGATAGATAGATAGATATAGATAGATATATAGATAGACAGACAGACAGACAGACAGATAGACAGACAGACAGATAGATATAGATAGATAGAGATAGATAGATAGATAGATAGATAGATAGATAGATAGATAGATAGATAGATAGATAGATAGATAGATAGATGATAGATGGATGATAGATGGATGATAAATAGATGATAGTCACGGCTGGGGATAGATGATAGATAGAGAGATAGAGAGATAGATGAGAGAGAGAAGAGGGAGGGAGGGAGGGAGAGAGAGAGAGAGAGAGAACGAGAGAACGAGAACTGCAGGAAAAGGGCTGCTGTCATGGCTACCAACCTCCTCCAGAGTTGGAGCTATAAGTTGTGTGCGTCTAAGCAAAATGGGAAAGGTGACTGACTATGCCAGACTCCATATTCCTATTTAAGGTCCCTGTTTATTCTTCAGGAGATGCGTTGTGAGTTGCCATCCCAGTTCTCCTCTTTGGCTTCTGCAATTGCTAAATATTTGTCCCTCAGGCTGAAGTTGAAAGCTTTTAGCAGCCCAGCTGGAAGGAAGGGAGCTGGTCACCCTGAAATATTCCATTTAGGATATTATTATTTCAACACTGGAATATGTTTAAGGGCTTCTGTGTCTGGACTTCAGGGAAGCCAATAGTATCTGGATTATCTATCAGGAAGTCCAGTTACTATAACCTGCTGCAAACACTTTTTTCAGTGTGTGTTTGGCAGGGAACATTTGTGTGCAACAGTGGCTATACAGACAAGCTTTTTGGGGGGTTAGGGTTTCCTAATTTTTTGTTTAATCATTCCGGCATCTAATTTTCTAAAGGGGCACCTGGCAAAATATGACCTAACGATGCCAAGCCTCCTTGCAAATTCAGACTTTTGTATTTAACTCCTTTCCCATTACTCCTTTGTTTCCCTGCCTCAGTTTCTCCCCGAGGAATAATGTTGTGCATGAGGTTTCCCTCTTACAAAAAAGAGAGACAATTATTGTTCTTTTAAAGGACAAATGCACGATTCTGCTTTTTTTTTCCCCTTTCAAGAAATGAAAATTTTGCATCACACTTGTTGCTGGAACCATATGCAACTCGAAAGAAGAACGTTTATATAGCATGGGTTATCTCCTTCCTTGTAATTAACTTCCAAATTCCTATTTCTATTGCAAAGAAAATCAGTAGCCCCTTTTCCGATGTTCAAAAAAAAAAGTATGAAAATCATAATTTTTCTTTCTGCCATACTAATATTTGGCAGAAACTGGGACAAGGAACGGGAGCTTTCATTCTGTGACGCGGCGCTAGAGATTCGAACTGCAGGTTTGGGTCTGGCTAGTCTAAAGAAAGGGACAAGTGGTGGCTCAGTGGCTAAGACGCTGAGCTTGCTTGTCAAATCAGAAAGGCCGGCAGTTCAGCGGTTCGAATCCCTAGCGCCGCGTCACGGAGTGAGTTCCCGTTACTCATCTCGGCTTCTGCCAACCTAGCAGTTCGAAAGCATGTTAAAAAATGCAAGTAGCAAAATAGGGACCACCTTTGGTGGGAAGGGAACAGCGTTCCATGCGCCTTCAAAGGTGTTTAGTCATGCCGGCCACGTGACCACGGAGACGTCTTCGGACAGCGCTGGCTCTTCGGCTTTGTAACGGAGATGAGCACCGCCCGCTAGAGCCGGGAACAACTAGCATGTACATGCAGGGGTCACCTTTACCTTTAATAATCTAACAAAATTCTCTGCTGACCTACCCTGTCATCCTGCTGGAAAAGAAGTAGAACTTTCTGAAGCCAAGAATCCATCCACCCATCCCTGAAATTGTTTAATTCCACCTTGGCAGATGGCCTGGAAAATACAAAACCTGTTGTAATTTCGGTGTAGACCTCAGAAATCAAAGTGGATATTTTTTTTCTCTTCTCCTTCTGTTTCCTTCCTTCCTGCCTGAGTCACGTACCAAGGACTCCTCAACCTACACTTGTTCATTTAAGTGAGTGTTCAAAGTGACAACGACACTGGAAACCATGGTCATTTATGACCGTGTTTCACACTTACAACCGCTTACTGCCTTCCCCATAGTCAACGGGATCAAAATTTGGATGCTCGGCAAACTGACTCGTATTTATGACGGTTTGCAGCCTTCTGACAAAGTCGATGGGGGGAAGCCAGATTCACTTGAAAACCGTGTCACTAACTGAACAATCGCAGTGATTCACTTAACAACTTTGGCAGGCAGGGTCGTAAAAATGAAGCAAAACGCACTTAACAAACGTCTCATTTAACAACGGAAATGTTGGGTTCAGCTGCGGTCGTAAGTCAAGGACTACCTGTATTTATTTAAAAATCCTTATTCTGGAGCATTCACTTGCGTGCATTGCATGGAGGAGGCAACTCAAGGGTTTCTATTATTAATAATCACATATCATTGGATCCATCTCCTCACATTCCTCTGAACAGTTCCAGATGTTAAATATGATTCTTTCCCCCCCCCCATGTTATTATTTTAAAAGTATTAATAATTTACTTTTGCATGTAAGGCTGGCAGGTCTTCCAAAACGATCTGACACCTGACCTAAATGCTATCATAAAAATAAATATTAATACTTAAATATCGATGAACAGTGCAATAAGAAGGAAACATGTTTGCCTGGATGACATCTGGTAGCTATTTCCCTTTGGTTATCTCACTCCCCTCCACCCCCAATATATATATATATATATATATATATATATATATATATATATATATATATATATATATATATATATATATATGGATTTTTTGTTATTCGGGTTTTCTCACGCTGTAGATTGGAAGTGCCTGGCGACGTTTGATGAAGTCTCATTCATCATCTTCAGGCTTGTGTCTTCAGCTTTGTGCTTCTCAGAGTAAGCACAAAGCTGAAGACACAAGCCTGAAGATGATGAATGAGACTTCATCGAAACGTCGCCTAACACTTCCAATTCTCGCGTGAGAAAACCCGAATAACAAAAGATCCACATACAAATACCCACGAAAACCTCAGAAAACAAATATATATATATATATATATGGTTTCACACCATTTGGTACCCTGTTTCCCCGAAAATACAACCTACCCTAAAAGTAAGTCCTAGCTTTATTTTTACACACACGCCCAATATAAGCCGTACCTCCCAAAATAAGTCCTAATTAAGATCCCACCCACTCTAGAGTGGACAGGTAAAAATTAAGATAGTGTGGAGATAGGGGGATGGAGCTGCCCTACTACTTACCTTCGGACAGTTGTAGCCAGGCCTTGCTCACCCCAACACCTGCCTTGCAGGACCATTTCTTCTGCAGCCGGCAAGGCTGGTAAGGCTTCCCTGAAGGCCCCTAGAGCTGATAACAAAGCTCTGGATCGATCCAAACTCTTTTTCCAGCTGTGGAGGCCTTCAGGAAAGCCTTGCCAGCTGTAGAAGAAGTTTCGGAAGGCCTCTGACAGCAAAAATGAGGCCGGGGGCGACGTGCACAAATGAGGCTAGTCAGTGGATGACTTCCCCTGAAAATAAGACCTGGTGCCTTTTTGGGTGGCAAAAAATATAAGACAGGGTCTTATTTTCGGGGAAACACAGGTATTTCACAAAGTCATTCATCAGCTGCACAGTATCTGAACCCAGAGTCGTTTTGGATAATGAGGTGGGCAGAATATAAATGTAATATCTAAATAAAATAAAGGTTTGTTGGGAGACCACCAAGCAATCTCTGAGATAAACGAGGAAATAAATAAAGAAGAGAAATATCTGAATGAAGGCAGTGAAAAACTAGATCTATATCATTGCCAAGAAAATTTCATGAACGTTTCTTGAGCTCACCTTGAGAAGGACTTCTTCATCTCCACCTTTAAAGAAGTCCAAAAAACAAATCCAACGGAAGTCTCCAGAGATCCAGTCAATTCCACCACGTCAATGTCAGGATTCCGGCAGTTACTCCAATTAAATCATAAGCCTCGAGTCACACTACCAAAACTTCAGAGGATTTATTAGAAGTTAACATGCCGGCATTTGCCTGGGCGTAGCCAACTCTGAGATCCGTAATTCACTGTCACCCTTGATCCTGCTTTCCCCCCCACCCCTCTGGGTGTATCATCCAATGAAAAATGTCCACAGCCCAGAGTCATCAATCATGCTCTCCAATTAGATTTTTGTGTGGCAGAAGCTTCAGTCATCTAATCAGTCTCTGAAGAAAGTATGAATGGAATGTACTTTCGATTCCACACTGCCGCCTGCTCTTTGAAACTTCCCCCCTTCTTTCTCTTGACAACTATAAAACATGTATACAATATGTTTTATGAGTTGACATTCAGCTTACTCAACTGTTGGGGTGTCTTTCTGATGTTGGAGGTGACATCTCCCAGAGTTTCCATCCACGATGGCCCCAGGAACCTTGAGAGTAGAGTTGATCCATCCTCTACAGAGGTCCACCAGATTAAAGAAGACTTTTCAAGGGTACTGATGAGACCACAGTTACTAAAGGCATTTGGTCTATTGGTAGTTATGAGGTTTTTCCAGAAGTTAGGACTTGAAAACAGGTAAAAAATAAGTAGCTGAAGAAGCTTCTTGGATGAGAAGCAAAATATTTCTTCAAAGAAAAACCAGAAAGTCCAGTTGCCTCTTGGGGGAAAAAAAGCAGCATTGGGACAAGTAAATAAGCAACAAATGAATAAATAATTCGTATATTGACCACATTGACTTGGCATTAACAAAACTAAAAAAAAGCAGCCATAAGTCATGTTTTTTCGGTGGTGTGGCAACTTTGAACGATCTGTTGTAAGTTAAGGACTACCTGTACCACTAGTCCATGTATGATATGCCAAACTCTAAATAAATCATGGCCATCCCCTGGAAAGCTCTGGTGCCAATCCACCTGTATTGGGAATGGAGCAGGTTCTACATGTTTTAAAGCAGGGGTCCCCCACCCTCAGTCCAGGGACCAGAACCAGTCCATGGTATTTCTCCGTGGAACCTTTCTCCGTGGAACCAGTCCCTGGTGCCCAAAAGGTTGGAGGACCACTGTTTTAAAGAATGCACCCATCTACCTACCTTGTGTTTATTCATGTGTTCTTTTCCTTCCTTCCTTCTCTCCTTCCTTCCCTGCTTCCCATTCCCATCTCTCCTTCCTTCCTTCTTTCCTTCCTTCTTCCCTTCCCTGCTTCTGATTCCCCCTCCTTCCTTCCTTCTCTCTCTCTCCTTCCTTCTTCCTTCCTTCCTTCCTTCTTCTTCCTTCCTTCCTTCCTTCCTTCCTTCCTTCCTTCCTTCCTTCCTTCCTTCCTTCCCTGCTTCTGATTCCCTCCTTCCTTCCTTCCTTCCTTCTCCTTCCCATCTCCTTCCTTCCTTCCTTCCTTCCTTCCTTCCTTCCTTCCTTCCTTCCTTCCTTCCTTCCTTCCTTCCTTCCTTCCTCCCTCCTCCCTCCCTCCTTCCTTCTTCCTTCCTTCCTTCCTTCCTGCTTCTGATTTCCTTCCTTCCTTCCTTCCTTTCCTTCCCATCTCCTTCCTTCCTTCCTTCCTTCCTTCCTTCCCCTCCCTCCCTCCTCCCTCCTCCCTCCTTCCTTCCTTCCTTCCTTCCTTCCTTCCTTCCTTCCTTCCTTCCTTCCCAGCTAACACTTCTAGGTCTGGTTCCAGAACGCCCGAGCCAAATTCGACGGAACCTCTTACGCCAGGAGAACACGGGAGTGGACAAGGCCTCTGATCCAGCCCTCCAGGCCGGCACCCCATCCGGTCCAGCGTCGGAGATCTCCAACACCTCCCTGAGCCCCTCCAGGACTCCCACCACCCTCACAGACCTGACGAACCCTAGCATGCCTTCCGTGACTTCCGTCTTGAGCTCCGTCTCCGGCAGCTTGGACGTCCACGAATCCCGCAGCCCTTCACAGACGACACTGACCAACCTTTTCTGATGACCACTCGGATTCCCGGGGGGGGGGAGGTGCAGTGGGGAGGAAGGGGAGGGGGATGTCTTCTTTTTAAGGAAAGAAATTATTCTTAGTCCAATTCCAAATGGATTTTTTAAAAAAAAAAAAAAAGAAAGAAAAAAGAAACTTGGGACATTCTCACCGCTGGGTTGGAGCTCCGTGGTTTAGTGGGACAACTCCAGCCGGGTCTGAAAGCCAGCGTGGATTAGAGGAGTGTGACTTGGAATATACAACTGCCCACACAACATTTGTGTCAATGTACAGTTTTATGGACTGGGCCAGGGAAATGGCAATTAATTTAAGTTGGCTGAAGCTTGTGTAATTTTTTTCAGAGACTGCCACGTGCCTTATTTACTGTCCATCCCTTTTCTCCTACCCCAGCCCCCCCCTTCCCCCCCCTCTGTATATTTATGACAACGTCCCAGACCACGCAAACTACACACACACACACACACACACACACACACACAAAGGGGGTGGGAGGGGGGGGGGAGAGAAGTGAAAATGTTAATACGAGTTTTGCTACTTTACATTAAGTCCTAAACCCTTTCACTGGTCATTCTGATGTCTTAGGATTGAAACTCAAAAGAAGTGTCTGTTCCGCTATCAAAATTTGTACAAAAAAAAAAAAAAAGGAAAAAAACCCATTCTAACCAGTAATAAAGCCACTTAACGGAAACTACCTCCACATTAATTGCCCTTGCAATGAAAGATGAGAGAATATCTGGATTTGGGCAAGGAAGAGGAAGAGGAGGAGAAAGAAGAGGAAGCATAGGAGGAGGAGGAGCAGGAAGAGGAGAGAAAAGAATGGTGGAAAGAAAGGAGGAGGAGGAGAGGATGGAATGGTGGAAAACGAGGAGGAGGAGAGGAAGGAACGGGAAGGAAGGAGGAAGAAGAGGAGAAGGAGGGAAAATGGTGAAAAGGGAGGTGGAAGAGGAAGAGACAAAGAGAAGAAGGAGAAGAGGAAGAATGGTGGAGAAGGAAGAGGGAGGAGAGGAAGGAATGGTGGAAGAGAGGAAGAAGAGAAGGAGAAGAGGAAGGGATGGTGGAAAATGAGGAGAGGAAGGAACAGGGGAAGGGAGGAGGAAGAAGAGAAGGAGGAGAGGAAAGAGGTGGAAGAGGATGAAGAGAAGAAGGAGAAGAGGAAGGAATGGTGGAAAAGAAAGAGGAGGAGAAGGAATGGTGGAAGAGAGGAAGAAGAGAAGGAGAAGAGGAAGGAATGGTGGAAAACGAGGAGAGGAAGGAACGGGAAGGGAGGAGGAAGAAGAGAAGGAGGAGAGGAAAGAGGTGGAAGAGGATGAAGAGAAGAAGGAGAAGAGGAAGGAATGGTGGAAAAGAAAGAGGAGAAGGAATGGTGGAAGAGAAGAAGAAGAGGAGAAGGAGAAGAGGAAGGAATGGCAGAAATTGAGGAGAGGAAGGAACAGGGGAAGGGAGGAGGAAGAAGAGAAGGAGGAGAGGAAAGAGGTGGAAGAGGATGAAGAGAAGAAGGAGAAGAGGAAGGAATGGTGGAAAAGAAAGAGGAGGAGAAGGAATGGTGGAAGAGAGGAAGAAAAGGAGGAGAAGAGGAAAGAATGGTGGAAAGGGAGGTGGAGGAGGAAGAGGGAGAAAGAGAAAGAGAAGAAGAAGAAGAGGAAGGAAAGGAGGAAAGGTGGGGAGGAGGAAGAGGAGGAGCAGGATGAGGAGGAAAAGATGGAGAAGCCTTCAAGAACCTTTTGAGAAGGTTCCTTTTTCACTTCCCAAAGAGATACTAATTCTGATGAAGCGTTAACACCCTGATCCCCTTCAGATCACTGGACTACAACTCCTATCAGGCTAGGCAGCCAGAACTGTTTTAACACCCAAAGCCAAACTTACCTCCCTCCTCAATCCTTCAATGCTTTTACTGTAATTCCAGGATAATGTCAAAGAGGAGAAAGTAATTTGGGTCATCTATTTGGAAGAGAACTGGTCTCCTTACATTTCTTTGCTGGTGGGAAAAGGTGCCAGGAATGCTTTTGGTTTCCCCAAAGATATTCCTCAAGGTTTTTTCTCCTACCTGGTTCTTGATATTTCCAGCTTCATTTACTTCTTCTGATCCAGAATCTCTACCATGCTGAGTGGATTGAATAGCGATTTTATTTACAAGGACATGTTTTGGTTTAGTTTGGCCCTAAAAATATCCTCGATCAGCCTCTTGGGTAAGTTTCTATGGAGATTCTCAGTCCTCCAGGTCATGGTTGTCCCGACGGCGCTTTTTCCAAAAGGCAACTGGGCTTTCTTTTTTTTTTTTGTTCTTGAATATATTTCGTTTCTCATCCAAGAAGCTTCTTCAGTTCTCATCCAAGAAGCACCTTCAACTCAGAACTGAAGAAGCTTCTTGGATGAGAAGTAAAACCTCTTCAAGCAAAAACGAAGTCTTTTTTAAAAAGCCCCTTTGGGACACCGAGTAGGTCCTTCCTCAAGAGACGTTCGGGGCATCCTCTTTTAACAACCCCATAATCCCTTGCTGGGTGGAGTCTGGCCAACTGAATGCACCTGAGTGTTTACTGGACGGATGCCTTTCCTGTTGCCGATGAGGAGTTTTTTTCCCAGCAGATATATTCTCAGCGTGCTCAGAGAGAGAAATATCTGCCTCTACCTAGGATCGAACTCACAGCCTCCTGATTGTGAGGCGAGAGCTCCTCCTCTAGGCCATCTTACCACCCTCAAGGGATGTTTGGGTGAAGGTTGAAAAAACTGACCCCAAACTGAAGATTGCCCAGTGGAGCTGATCCTATTTTGAGGTGAAAAGACTATTTTAAGTGTGAGAAATCCTACCCGATGGTCTGTATTCTTGCTGGAAAAATTACTGGGAGAATTTGGTAGCGTTTGGGCCACCCTTCATGGAGATGCTCGATCATTCCAGACCATGGTTACCCCAAAGGTGCTTTTCTAAAAGGCAACTGGACTACTTTCTTCTTCTTCTTCTTCTTCTTCTTCTTCTTCTTCTTCTTCTTCTTCTTCTTCTTCTTCTTCTTCTTCTTCTTCTTCTTCTTCTTCTTCTTCTTCTTCTTCTTCTTCTTCTTCTTCTTCTCTTCCTTCTTCTCTCTTCTTCTTCTTCTTCTTCTCTTCTTCTTCCTTCCTTCTCCTTCTCCTTCTCCTCTTCTTCTTCTTCTTCTTCTTTCCTTCCCTTTTCCTTTTCCTCCTTTCCCTTTTCCTTTTCCTTTTCCTCCTCCTCCTACTCTCTTCCGCCTCCTCCATTCTCCTCCTCTTCCTCACCTCTTCCTCCATTCTCATCCTCATCCTCTCTTCTCTCCTCTTCTTCTCCCCTCTTCCTCCTCCTCCATTCTTGTCCTCCTTCTTCCTCCCCCTCCCCCCTCTTCCTCTCCTCTTCCTCCATTCTCTTCTCTTCATCCTCTCTTCCTCATCCTTCCTTCTCCTCCTCCTCCTCCTCCTCCTCCTCCTCCTCCTCCTCCTCCTCCTCCTCCTCCTCCTCCTCTCCTCCTCTTCTTCCTCTTCTTCTTCTTGTTTTTGGAAATCATGTTGCTTCTTGGCCAAGAAGCTTCAGAACCAAGAACGCTTCTTGGATAAGAAGCTTCTTGTACCCTGACAAGGGGGGGAAAAAAACCCCAAGAAAGTCCAGTTGCCTTTTTTTTGGGGGGGGGGAGTGTCTTTGGGAGTTTGATCCCCCAAGAGCTCCTGGGTCTGAGGGAAGCACCAGCAGGAAGCGAGACGGACTGAGATTCGGGGTGAGTGGAATTGTAGCCGGGTCTGATTCTAGCTGGCTTCGCTTCGGGTCCTCCTGGGGTTGCCTTCGCTAATCATCTCTTGCCTCATTCTTAACGGCCACCTGCTTCCCTTTCTGATGTCGCCCCTTCCCTGATTCTGACTGTCTCGTTTCTCTCCCGGGAGACCCGCAGCGCCAGGAATTAAAAGCTACCGCCTTCCCCTGCCTGGAGCCCCGAAGGCATTTGTAGCCGACGACGGACTCTGTTGAAACAACAGCTTGGAGTTGCATCAGTGAGACACCCTTCTCTCTCTTTTGCACCGTGCAAACTCTTAAAACAAGCTTCAAGGGGAAGAGAAACCCCTTCCTCGGGAATGGCGATTAACTCGTCCACCTCTGCCACAGGGAGGAGAGGGTCAAGTTGTTTTCCAAAGCACCCGAAGGCCAGACAAGGAACAATGGATGGAAACTGATCAAGGAGAGATTCAACCTGGAAATGAGGAGTTTTCTGACTGGGAGAACCATCAACCAGTGGAACAGAAGTTGCCTTCGGAAGTTGTGGGAGCTTCATCCCTGGAGGCTTTCAAGAAGAGACTGGACTGCCATCTGCTTGGGCAGGGGGGTTGGACTATATGACCTCCTAATTATTTTAACCTGTTTTAAAAAAAAACTTTGCTTCCTTCCAGATACACGGAATATAATCCTTCCACGTCCAACAACCAGCAAAGAATCAGAATCAGAATAGAGCTGGAAGGGACCTTGGAGGTCTTCTAGTCCAGCCCCCTAGTCAAGCAGGAGATCCTATACCACTCCAGACAAATGACTGTCCAGTCTCTTCTAAAAAAACTCCAGTGATGGAACATCCACAACTTCTGGTGGCAAGCAGTTCCACTGGTTGATTTGTCCTCACGGTTAGAAAGTTTCTCCTTAATTTCAGGTTGCTTCTCTCCTTCATTAATTTCCATCCATTGTTTCTTGTCCTGCCTTCTGGTGCTTTGGAGAATAAATTGACCAACTATTCTTCTGCTGCTTGAGCAGGGGCTAGACTAGAAGATCTCTAAGGTCCTATTCTATTCTATTTCTATTTCTATTTCTATTCTATTTCTATTCTATTCTATTCTATTCTATTCTATTCTATTCTATTCTATTCCTTCCAATATTTATTCTATTCTATTCTATTCTATTCTATTCTATTCTATTCTATTCTATTCTATTCTATTCTATCCTATCCTATTCTATTTCTATTTCTATTTCTGTTCTATTTCTGTTCTATTTCTATTCTGTTCTATTCTATTCTATTCTATTCTGTTTCTATTCTATTTCTATTCTATTCTATTCTATTCTATTTCTATTCTATTTCTATTTCTATTTCTATTCTATTCTATTTCTATTTCTATTTCTATTTCTATTCTATTCTATTCTATTTCTGTTTCTGTTTCTGTTTCTATTCTATTTCTATTTCATTCTATTTCTATTCTATTCTATTCTATTCTATTCTATTCTATTTCTATTCTATTTCTATTCTATCCTATCCTATCCTATTCTATTTCTATTTCTATTTCTGTTCTATTTCTGTTCTCATTCTATTTCTATTCTATTCTATTCTATTCTATTCTATTCTGTTTCTATTCTATTTCTATTCTATTCTATTTCTATTCTATTCTATTTCTATTCTATTTCTATTTCTATTCTATTCTATTCTATTCTATTTCTATTTCTGTTCTATTTCTGTTCTATTTCTATTCTATTCTATTCTATTCTGTTTCTATTCTATTTCTATTTCTATTCTATTCTATTCTATTCTATTCTATTTCTATTCTATTTCTATTTCTATTCTATTCTATTCTATTCTATTCTATTCTATTCTATTCTATTTCTATTTCATTCTATTTCTCTTCTCTTCTCGTCTCTTCTCTTCTCTTCTCTTCTCTTCTATTCTATTCTATTTCTATTTCATTCTATTTCTCTTCTCTTCTCTTCTCTTCTCTTCTCTTCTCTTCTCTTCTCTTCTATTCTATTCTATTCTGTTTCTGTTTCTGTTTCTGTTTCTGTTTCTGTTTCTGTTTCTGTTTCATTCTATTTCTATTCTATTCCATTCTTGGTGGCAGCCCCTCAAATACTGGAATCCTGCTATCGTGTCTCCCCTAGTTCTTCTTTTTTCTACCCGAATCCTGCAACCGTTCTTCATATGTTTCTGCTTCCAGGCCTTTAACCATCTTAGTTGCGCTTCTCTGCACCTTCCACCCCCCCCAACCCCAATTTTTTGTAATGTGGCCACCAAAACTGGTTGCAGTATTCCCGGTGTGGCCTTACTAAGGCTTTATAAAGCGGTACTAACGTACTTCACACGATTTCGAAGGGATCAGTTGAGGAATTCGATTCGGAAGCGTAGGGCAAACCCTTCCCCTCATTCCTCCCCTAGAAACAGGCCTGGCTTGGCAGGGCCACTTCATGGCACCCCGTTCCCCAAATCCTCTGCTGAACGCAACCTCCGGTTTTGCACCCCTGTCTTCACCGGATAGTAGAAGAGGAAACTAGCTTGTTTGAGCCTATGGTTTGGCAGGTCTTTGGTCCTGGAAAGCCAGCTTGCTGGGTTAAGAGATTTGGGGGTGCTGCAGCTGCTGCTTTTGTGGCCACTAACCCTGCCAGCCTCAACTGTACTCAACTGAGTCTATTCCACATCCATCATGCAGAGTTGCTAAAGCTCTTGGCACGGACGGGAGAGCTTAAAAGGCTCCTTGGAAAGGGGCCAAACTGGCACAGCTCACCTCCCCTGTTTGAGGAGGGGGTCCCTTCCATTCCTCAAAGGTTTGGGTGGAGGCGGGAAGGGTGAGAAGGACTGAAGAAACTGCCAGAAGCAGACCTGTTGGGAATCGGTGCCAAAAGCAATTAGCGGAAGGATCCTGCTGGATTGCAAATCCTTCTGCAGCGGGGTCAAGTCCCCGAGCAGCAGCTACATAGATTGTTAATCTATAGTGGGAAGGGAACTTGTAGGTCATCGAGTCCAACCCCCTGCCCAAGCAGGAGACCCTACACCATTTCGGACAGATGGCAGTCCGATCTCTTCTTGAAGGTCTCAAGTGATGAAGCTCCCACAACTTCTGAAGGCAACTTCTGCTCCATGCGTTGATGGTTCTCCCTGTTGGAAAATTCCTCCTTATTTCTAGGTTGAATCTCTCCTTGGATCAGTTTTCATCCATTATTCCTTGTCTGGCCTTCGGGTGCTTTGGGAAGTAGCTTGACCCCTTCCTCCTCTCTGGGGCAGCCCCTCAGATCTTGGAAGATGCTATCCTGTCTCCCCTGGTCCTTCTCTTCCCTAGACTAGCCAGGCCCAGTTAGTAGCAGCCCTTGGGCCAGATCTGGCCTGCTGGATTCATTGTAGCATTTGCAAATCCTTGATTAGGGACCCAAAATGCACAAGACAGAATAATAGAATAACAAACTTGGAAGGGACCTTGGAGGTCTTCTAGTCCAACCCCCTGCCTAGGCAGGAAACCCTACACCACTTCCGACAAATGGTTATCCAACATCTTCTTAAAAACCTCCAGTGATGGAGCGGCCACAACTTCTGGAGGCAAGCTGTTCCACTGGTTAATTGTCCTCCCTGATAAGAAGTTTCTCCTTAATTCCAGGTTGCTTCTCTTTTTGGTTAGTTTCCATCCGTTGCTTCTTGTCTTGCTTTCTGGTGCTTTGGAGAATAATTTGACCCCCTCCTCTTTATGGTAACCCCTCAAATATTGGAACACTGCTATCATGCCAACAAGACACTGGGGCACTTAGGCAAAACATTCACCTCTTAGACAAAATTCTGTTCTGTGCACGGTGAAACTATTCACGTGCAAACGGTTTTAAGAATGAGAGGGGAAAGGGAAACAAAAAAGATTGGATAGGTATATAGGATCTCAAGTTGAAATGGTATGTAGAATCTCATGCTTGGGCAAGGGGTTGGACTAGAGCAGGGGTCGCCAACCTTTTGGACCTCAGGGACCACCAAACTCATAATTTTAAATCCCGCGGACCAGAGACCCTGGGAAAATCCCCAAAAAAGTCTGCAGGAAAATTCCCCACTCCGTTTTCCTACTGATTGATCGTTCTTTATTTGGGATCGCAGGATACCATCTCTAGCTCTGTTTTCAGGGGAAAGAGAGAGAGAGAAAGGGAGAGACTTCTGGCTTCATGCAAGGAAAGCAGCAGAAGCAGCAGAAGTCCTTCTTTCTCTCCCCCAAACTCCGCCAGAAATGAGTCTTTGCAGCCTCTTGGAGCAGGAGGCCTTGCAGGGTCCCAAAGACTCATTTCTGGTGGAGTTTGGGGGAGAGAAAGAAAGACTTTGGCTGCTTTTTCCTTGCGTTCAGCCAAAAGCAGAAGAAGAAAGAAGCGGAAAGAAGCAGCCCGGTGGCCAGGCCAGGCACGTGGGGCAAGTGGGGCATGTTTCCCTCCCTCCACCCTTTCCCCCCTCCCCTCACTACCTCCTGTTGTTCACAATGCAAGCTACGCAAGCCTTGTGTTCCCGTGAGCCATGTGGGTGGTGCAGCCTTGTGTTCCCGCGCAGCCTGGATACTTACTTTACTTTCTTGTCCTTGTACCTCGTACAACAAAATCAAACACCATCTTCAGTGCACATCATGACCAGGAATATAAACACAAACACACATCCTTCACCCTCCACATTAATTGCTTTAGGGGTGACATTTCTCTGCAGACCACCAAAATTTTCTTGCGGACCACCAGTGGTCCCTGGCCTACTGGTTGGTGACCACTGATATATAAGGTCTACCGCCTCCAAGGTCCCTCCCAACCCCAACAGAGGAGTCAGGTCAGACATGCTATTTTATGTTTTCCTAGTTTTAAGGCCACTGTTTCCACTGTTTGGAGGGAAGTGGTTGCTTTGCAAGCCACAGTGTCCAATCTGGCTAGATGTTTTGGAAGCTGGCAGAGTCCGGGTTCCCATAAGCCTCAGCCCAGCGATGCAGCCCCCTTTAAATAGCATCTCCGCAGCCCTCCACCCAGTCCCTCCTCCGCCTCGTCCTTCTGCTAGTGAAGCTCCACCACAAAGCAGCGGCAATGGCAGCTGTCACTGGGAAGGTGGCATTTTTCTCTGGCTGGGCTGACAGCAGCTGTCCAAAAAGTGGATGAATGGAACGTGAGTGACATCATGTTTATTCAAAAAAGACAGTCCCGGCTTACAGATCGGTGTCAGCGATATTGTGGGATATGTTGCAGGAGGCAGAGCCGCTCCCCCCTGGTTTATCCCTTCCGTGGCGCGACACCAAACGGATGCTGGTTTAATTGAAGGCACGTGAGATGGAGGTGCCGGCTGGTAGCTGGGAGAAGCTGAGGGCCTCTTCTCCTCCCTCGGGCGCTAGGGATCAGGACACAGGGAGTTACAGAATAACAGCGTTGGAAAGAGGGGGCCTTGGAGGTCTCCACCACGTGCTCAGGGTGGAGATCCTAGGCCACCCTGGACAAATGGCCGTCCAAGTCTCTTCTTAAAGCCTTCCAGGGATGGAGCACCCACTGCCTCCAGAGGCGACCTGAGTTCCGTCATCTTGCCCCTTCCAGCTTCTGAGTTAGACTGCTCCTGGCATGGAGGCTTTGCTGAGCTAGCTTACACGGGTGCGGGAAAAGCCCTACCTGGATTGAACCAGAGATGTGCCTGCAGGGGTGAGATTCGAAAATCCCAGCAACCGATTCACTGCCCGGTGGCTGGGTGGGTGTGGCCATGTTGGGCGTGACCTACTGGAACTTCCTGTTTCTGACTTCCAGTGGGTGTCCAGAGCGCAGGGGAGGCCGTTTTTGCCCCCACACAGGTCCAGAGGCATCCCCTGGGCCTCGGGGAGGGTGAAACCAGCTTTCCCCCAGGCTCTGGAGGTCCTCTGGAGGTCCTCAGGCCCATTTCTGGACTTCTGGAAGGCCCATTTCCCCCCCCCTTCCGGAGCCTCCATGCGGACCCTGCCCTTACCTGCATCACGTGGAGACTCCTGGGATGGGAGGGGCAGGGTGGGGGAGGGCCCAGCCACTTGGTTGAAATAGAGGTTCGGCGAACCAGATGTAACTATAACATCCGGTTCATCCGAACCGTTCCGAACCAATAGAATCCCACCCCTTTTGTGCCTGGTTCCTTCTCCTCTTTGAAATCAGAGGTGCTAAGCACCACGGGGTGCTTAGATCTGGCCTTAGATCTGGAAGCAGCAAAGGATCTACCCGTGGTGTCTCTGCCAGCGAAAACGGAGCTCCGGAGGGCTGTGCCTGGAGCCTCCCAAGCTCCATTTTCAGCCGCGACGGCCTCCTGCAGCCCTCCGCGAGCGAAAACGGAGCGTGGGAGAGAGAGCTGGCAAAACAAACGAAAAGCAAAACGAAACGAAAGGAGAAACGTTTCCCCGTTTGCATTTGAGCATCCAAGAAGGGACAGGAAAGGAGAAAAGGAAAGAGGAAAGACGAAGAAAAAGAAGGGAAGAGAGCAAAGAAAGAAAAAGGAGGAAAGAGGGGAAAGAAGAAGAAAGGAGAAGGAAGGAAGGAAGATTATAATGAGAGGGAGGGTCTTAGAGAAGTCCCGCCTTAGCATTTGGCCACCACAGGTGACCCCGATATGAGTGACGTTGAGCTGGCCATGCCCACCTGGTGGGATTCAATTTTTTTTTACTACTGGCTCTGTGGGCGTGGCTTGGTGGGCATGGCAGGGAAAGGATACTGCAAAATCCCCCTTCCCTTCCCTCCCCACCCCACTAACCTGCTTTCCAGCTCCGTTCTCCTGGGCAGGACAACCAAAGGAGACCCAGCCAACCAGCAGAGACTCAATGGGATGCGGAGAAGAGATGGGGTTGGCAGGGCCAGTCAGAGGTGGGATTGGCTGGTTCTCCGAACCACTCAAAATTTCCACTACTGGTTCTCCAGAACTGGTCCGAACCGGCTGATTATCACCTCGGCCACCTCGGCCACACACACCCCAGCACACACCCCCCCCAGGTCAAACACAATCCTGATGCGGCCCTCAGTGAAGTAGAGTTTGACACCCCTGCTCTAAGTGAAGCACAGGACCCAAAATCTCAGCTGTGATCGCCTTGCCGTGACTGCAGGAGGCTCCATTGAACCCAACAGACACACACAAAGGTCCCTTTTGCCCACCCGCCCTTTTTAAACGGCATTTAAGCTCCCGCATCACCATCACTGCCTCTGGAGAGCAAGCGCTGGCCTAAAAGATCCCCACCTTGTGCGAAATAAATCAGGGCTTTGTTTGAAGTCTGCTTTCCTCCTGTGTGTCGCAGGCTCTGCCTGGAGATCTGGTTGCACACAAATGGATCCCAAGGGAACCGTTCACTGAAGGGGCACCATGTTGGAAAATAGAAACCTGTTGTGCAGGTAAACCTGTCCAGATGTTACCTTCTCGTCCCTCAATTTCTGACCGGTTTCTACCGCAGGCTTAAGTTACCAAGAGAGACTCAATGAAGTCTCTATTGCCACCAAGGGGATTATTTAAATATCAACATGGGAACCCTACTGTTCAGTGTGTGTTTATGAGTTGTGTATGTTTATTTATTGTTTATTTATTTATTTGATTTGTCAATCGCTTACAAGATAATAAGTGTATACATAGTTATGAATACATGAAATGGGTACAAATAAGACAAATAAAAGAAACAATAGGACAGGGACGGTGGGCACGTTGGTGCGCTTATGCAGGCCCCCTACAGACCTCTTAGGAAGAGGGTGAGGTCAATAGTAGACAGTCTAAGGTTAAAGTTTTTGGGGTTTGGGGAAGAAACCACAGAGTCAGGTAGAGTATTCCAGACATTGACCACTCTGTTGCTGAAGTCGTATTTCCTGCAATCAAGTTTGGTGCGGTTAACCTTGAGTTTGTATCTATTGTGTGCTCTTGTGTTGTTATGGTTGAAGCTGAAGTATTCATTGACAGGTAGGACATTGCAATGTATGATTTTATATACCATACTTAGATCAGACCGAAGACGGTGTAATTCAAGGTTTTCTAGTTCTAGAATTTCAAGTCTGGTGGCATAAGGTATTCTGCAACGAGTAGAGGAGTGGAGAACTCTTCTTGTGAAATATTTCTGGACTTTCTCAACTGTGCTAATATCAGATACATAATTTGGGTTCCAGACTGATGAGCTGTATTCGAGTATTGGTCTAGCAAATGTTTTGTATGGTCTAGTTAGTAGTGTGATATTACCAGAGAAAAAGCTACGTAAGATTAGGTTAACAACTCTTAACGCCTTTTTGGCTATGTAGTTACAGTGGGCTCTAGCACTTAGATCATTAGAGATGAGTACTCCAAGGTCCTTTACAGAGCTTGGTTGGTGTGTGTGTGTGTGAGAGAGAGAGAGAGAGAGAGAGAGAGAGACAACATGCCTAAAGGAGAGACAAAGGTTGGCTTTGGCCAAGAGCTTCCTTCTCTACTCCTTGGAGCACTTGGCCAATTTTGGATGGACGGACGGACGGACAAACGGACCAATTGGTAGATGAGCTTTGAGCTCAAATTAAGACTGAGCCACAGAACTTTATTCAAAACCTTATCGATGTACCTTTTAAATTTTATTTATTTATTTATTTAAAGTTTTGTTTTATTACTTCTAAAGCTCGCTGCCTTAGAAGAGTGAGGAAAATCCTCAGGGATGACTCACACCCTGGTCAGACCTTCTTCACTCTCCTACCATCGGGTCGGAGGTAGAGACGCAGAGCCAGCCGCACCAACAGGCTGAAGAACAGCTTCTACTCAAGAGCTGCCAGACTCCTGACTGAAAAATAACCACGTCAACATAGTATGACAGTCTTGCGGAGCCGGCACGTTGTTGCAAGGAGGTCAAATAGGGTAATAAGATTGGAACTGGGTCTGGGACTTCTGTCCTCACTGGGAGTTGTGTTCTGCCCAGTGAAAAACGTCCTTCTTTTCTTCATCCTACTTTAAACGTACCTCAGAACCAGCCAGGGGTGGGATTCCATGTTTTTAAACAACCAGTTCTGTTGGCGTGGCTAGGTGTGCATGGCCATGTGATTGGGTGAGTGTGACTTGGGTTTTTTGAGCAGCAACAACCCCCCCCCATTTGGGGGGGGGCTTCTGGACCTCAGGGAAGCCTCCTGGGGGGCGTTTTTGCTCCCAGGAAGTTTCCCTGGGGCCCAGGAAGGCAAAAAATGGAGCAGGGTTGTGTGTGCTGTGCCCCCCCTCCATTTTGTGCCTTTCTGGGCCTCTGGGAAGCCTCCTGAGTGAAGCAATAAGACAGGAGGGGAATCCCGGCACAGCTGATGATAGGAACAGCTGATCATCGGGCAAGGGAAAAAAAGTCAGTGATAAGGACTAACGGTGGGGAGGGGAAGGATTTGCCAGTTCTCCGAACTGCACAGAATCATAACAACCGGTTCTATAGAACCGGTCCGAACCGGTAGAATCCCACCCCTGGAGCTAGCCCTCATCCCTAGAAGAACCCTAGAACTTTCCAGCGGTTGATTTGCTGGCCTCCATTTTGTAGGTTTGGGAGGGGGGGTACATCCCAATTGAAAAAAAAAACCTCTTCTCCTCTTCCTCTGTTCTCCACCACCCCCTACCCACCCAAACAACTCCACCACTCCAGAAATATTTCTTTAAAAACAAACCAAAGTTGACTTTCACAGCTCGGCACGGAACATTTCCTGAGCTTCCACTGCAAGTCACCCTCATGTGCTCCCGTCCCACAGCTCTCCACGAACTGCGAAGCTCCACAGATCGTGTTTATAACACGTTTGTCTAAAATTATCTCGAGGCGCATGGCAGGCGCCTCGAAAACAGATGCTCTCTAACCCCCAGTTCTGTTTTGATCTCAAATCGGCGTATTTAAGCTGCTTGTGTGAACTATAAATTGAAACGAAGTGGAGGGAAGGAAAATGTTGTGATATTCACCACGGCTTTATATTCAGAGGCTGTGGGGCGGGGGGCAGCATTGTGGGAAGGGGGGGGGATCTGGCAGAGGCTGGCTTTATCGCCTGGGGGAAGAAGCATCTGTTTTTTTGGTGGGGGAATTGGGGAAGGAGGGGGGGGGAAAATCCCTCCTGAGAAGTTATCCTTTCCCTTAGTTGGCCTGCTACTGGGGAGACCTATCAAAACACCACCTGGAACAGTGGTGGCTAACCTTTTTGGGCTCCTGCGCATGCTCACGCTTGTGTATCAGCACCCAGAAGGCAATGCGCATGGCCCCCACACCCCCTACGCATGCGCACGCAATCCCCACCCACTCCTACCACCCTCTTACCTGCACTGCACCTCACAGCTGATTTTGAGGCTTTCTTCAACCTCCCAAAGGTTTGGGGAAGGTTTCTGCAGGCTCTGCAGGCCGAAAACTAGCCCCGTTTCATTACTTCCGGTATCTTTGGAAAAACAGGAAATGATGAAATGGGGCTAATTTTCGGCCTGCAAAGCCTGCAGAAACCTTCCTCAAGCCTTTGGGAGGCTGAAAATCAACTGTGAGGCATGGGCATGCCCAGTGAGGTAAGTTTGCCTGCAGCTTGCGCGCCGGCACAAATGGCTCTGTGTGCCACCTATGCCACACATGCCATAGGTTCGCCATCACAGCCCTAGAAGCTACTTGGGTTCAACTTCTCCACCACTCAAAGCAGGGCAGAAGGTCCATTTGTACAGCATGAATTTATCACCTGGAGTCGTTGAGAGCCAGGTGGCATACAAAATTCATAAACTATGATTATTATCAATCAATCCCAATAAGAGCTGGAAGGGACCCTGGAGGTCTTCTAGTCCAACCACTTGCTCAAGCAGAAGACCCTATATCATTTCAGACAGGTGGCTGTCCAGTCTCTTCTTAAAAACCTCCAGGGATGAAGCACCCACAACTTCTGAAGGCAAATTGTTGCACTGGTTAATTATCATTAGGAGGTTGTTGTTGTTGTTTAATTCCAGGTTGCTTCTCTCCTTGATTAATTTCCATCCGTTGTTTCTTGTCTTGCCCTTCAGGTGCTTTGGAGAATAATTTGACCTCCTCTTCTTTGTGGCAGCCCCTCAAATACCGGAAGACTCCTCTCATGTCCCCACTAGTCCTTCATTTCTCTAGACTGGCCATACCCAGTTCCTGCGACCATTTTAGTCTCCAGGCCTTTAATCATTTTAGTTGCTCTTCTCTGCACTTTTTTCCTCCAAAGTCTCAACATCTTTTTTTGTAATGTGGTGACCAAAACTGGATGCAGTATTCCAGGTTGTGGAATATTATTAACCATAATATTAACCCATATTATGGTTGGGAATTAGGTCTCAGGCACCATCCAAAGTGGAGGAGAAAGGAAGGAAATTCAGTTGCATCTCCAGAATGTTGACAGTGGTTCTTCTTGGTGTTAGTTAGATGATAGGACTTTGCTTGCTTCCTTCCTTCCTTCCTTCCCCCCTCCCTTCCCCCCTAGCCCTTTCTCATCTTCCTTCCTTCCTTCCTTCCTTCCTTCCTTCCTTCTTCCTCTCTCACACACACAGAAAAACCCAACATCTTCAGAAGCTGCATGTTCCACCACATGATGATAAACCCCCTTTTCTCTAGTCTGGTTTATACCTGGAATCCTTGAACTCAAGTAGATAAGGTTGTGTGAACCATCCATGGAGATTCTGATTAAAGTATCTGAAGTAGCAACTGGATCTCAAAACAAGGTATTGGGACAACCCAGAAGAAGAGAAGGTGAGCTAACCAAAGTTTGACTGAATGGTCCATCACTTTGGTTGTCTGGTTTTTTCAGCCATTAAGCATCATGTCCTGGTGGTGAAGTTCCTTTAACCTGGAGGGAACTTCTCCAGCATCTGAGACCAATGCCAGATGAGATGCTGGTTAAGAAGACCTCTTGAATAAAAGCAGGACCATGACTATCATACCATCTATCAGATCTGGAGCAATGAAGTCACCAACTCCAAGTTGTTTAGTTTTCTTTCTTTCTTTGCAGTCATTCTCTTTTTCTTCATATACTTTGGAGCGCCTGTTCTGTTGAGACGGTGGGACCTCTATAATTTAGGTGTAGATGGAAGCTCATTATGGCTGACAGCCTGACCTCTAGCGGTGACTGGATTTTTTGTTTATATTGTTTTGGGTTCCCTCCACCCCCACAAACCTCTCCTGGCAATGAACCTCTACACTCAATGTCCTACCCTAGGAGGAAAAGGAACAGCTGACAGGGAGGGGAGTGTGGCTCCATTGGCTGTGGAGGAAACTGGGGAAGGGCAAAGTCTGTCTGGGCAGAGCAGGGAGAGGGAGAACAAAGGGAGAGGGAGTTCAGAGGTAGACCCAGCCCTCCCCCTCTTTATCCCAAGGCACACAGGGAGGAACGGAGAAGGAGAGAGCAATGTGGGTTGCATGGCTTACGGGGGAGGAAAGAGCCCTGATTCCCTTCATTAGCCGCAGCTGAGGAGAGAGTTTAAAAGAGATACATGCTGAGTGGGGCATCTGCTGGGAACAAATGTGAATTTATCTTGTGTTGTCAGTTGCTTATCTGCGTTCCTGGCATCCTCACAACTGTGTTGAGTTATTGCTGTGCCTTCACATCTGGAATTCTTGCTGCTGTCCTGCCAGGCTAATTACGTCATTTTGCCTTGATTGGACTTGTAGTTACAGTTTTTGTTGACCATGTTTTGGACTTGATTCTCTGCAGCCCAAGGCTGTTCCTGGGAGAGTTTTTCTCCAGCCAGAAGGTAACCAGGACATTGGGGGCAAAGTTGGAGCTAATAAAGGGACTCCTACTGATTATCTGTCTATGTTGCCTTTGTGCCACACCCCTTTGGGTCGTCACATTCAAGGCACAGGATGCTTAGATCTGGATACAGCAGAGGACCAGCCTGTGGTACCTCTGCCAGTGAAAACAGACCTCGGGGGTGGGGCATGCACCATCCTAGATGCAGTATCGTAGACTGCCCATATCAAATTCCTGCAGCCGTTCTTCATATCTTTTTGTCTCCAGGCCTTTAATCATCTTAGTTGCTCTTCTCTGCACTTATTCCAAAGTCTCAACATCTTTTTTTGCAATGTGGTGGTTACCAAGCCCAGTTGCAGTCTTCCAGATGTGGCCTTATAGAGAATTTATAAAGCAGCAGTACTAATACTTCACGGGATGTTGATTCTATGCGCCTGTTTATACAAGGCCAGGTGGTTGTTTAGTGCTGGTTCAGATCAAATGGTCCGTGGAGTCCAGCTTCCTCCAGCTTTTCAGAATCTCAGCGAGGCTTTTTCTTAAAAAAATGGCCCGGAGTCCTTCATCGGACCAAAACTTGTCATCTGCTACTACCTAAAATCAAAAAACTTTGAGCAGGGGCGGTTGCACTAAAAGGATCCTTCCGGCTCTATTCTGATTGAAAATCAATCCATCAATCAGAATAGAGCTGGAAGGGACCTCAGAGGTCTTCTAGTCCAGCCCCTTGCTCAAGCAAGAGACCCTACACCATTTCAGACAAGTGACTGTCCGGTCTCTTTCTTAAAAAATTCCAATGATGAAGCCCTCACAACTTCTTGTTGCAAGCCGTTCCACTGGTTCATTGTCCTCCCTGTTTGGAAGTTCTCCTCAATTCCAGGTTGCTTCTCTCCTTGATTAGTTTCCATCCATTGTTTCTTATCCTGCCCTCTGGTGCATTGGAGAATAAGTGGACCCCCTTCCCTTTGTGGCAGCCCCTTAAATACTGGAATGGTGCTATCATGTCGCCCCTACTTTTCTCTACAAATCCTGCAACTGTTCTTCGTATGCTTTAGTTTCCAGGCCTTTAATCATCTTAGTTGCTCTTCTTTGCACTTTTAACAGATTTAACAGATTAGCAGAGTTGTAAATCCTTGTAAGACCTCGTAAGTCATCTAGTCCAACCTGCATTCTCTCTCTCTCTCCCTCCCTCCCTCCCTCTCTCTCTCTCTCTCTCTTTCCACGGATCTCTGGATTTCAGCTTGCAATTGGGGATCAAACTTAGCTAAATCTGAGCCCAGGTCCAGTTTGGGACTCCTTCGTTTTCCTCCCGCAAGGATGGCCATCTTAAGATCAGGTGCAGGGTCAACGTGCTCCCCCCCTCCCCGCTTCCCCTTTCAAAGCCATTCAAAGCACAGGTGCTGCAGCTGCCTGGTCCTTCAACCTCCTTCTCCCACCGCAGAATGAGTCAGCCTGGGGTCACTCCGAGGCTGTTGCGGATTTTTTTCTCAACCTCCCGGGCTAACTTTTGTTCCTCCTTTTTCGGCCTCCATTCTCCGCGCCGGTCCCTGTCTGCAATGTTTTGAGTTGGTGGGGAGTGGCGGGGTGTGTGTGTGTGTGTCAGGGAGTTGTGGGGACAGTGGAGGGGGGGGGGGAGAGAGAACAAGAAAGCGGGAGGTTTCAACAATGGCCAGACCTCCCAGCTCTCCCGCAGCTGCGTCGGGGTGCCCAATGCAACCGGGACGAAGCTAGAGATGAAGGGGTAGGGGGGTAGAAAACCGATGTTGGAAAAATTTGAGGACGGGGGTGGGGGGGTGGGAGCGGGGAGAGAGTTGATCCTTGTGAAACTGTTGTCATTTATCTGTCACTCCGCGTTGGCCCAAAGGAGGTTTGAAAAGGCCCTTGCTAGGCCGGGCTGGTGAATGTCCCCCCTACCTAATTGTTCACCCTCTCCCTTCTATGGTCCTTTGGCAAGGGAACAATGCGGCCGGTCAAAGGCGCCCTGTTGAACAAGACTTGGCCGGTGAGAAAATGCATGCATGGCCTCCCCTGCAGCGGGGGCCAAGCTTTCTTCACTGGCGCCACTTCCTCTCCTCCCCCCCTCCCATGGTCTCCTCCCCCCGCTCTACCCCCACCCACCCCATGGGACAGCCTCCCCCCGGCCTCCCTGCGTCTCCTTTGTGGCTGGGAATACAGAAGGCAAAACGGCCACCTTTTGGAAGGGGGAAAAGGGCTGGGGTGGGTCAGCCCTACCTTGGAACATGGTGGCAAAAGGAAGGGGGGGCGAGGAAGGGGCAGCTTATTTAGTTAGTTAGTTAGTTTTGTTTGTCAAGCTTGGATGAGAAAACAAGCATAAGTGTGAACATAACAGATGGATGGATGGATAGATAGATAGAGATAGAGATGGAGATAGAGAGATAGACAGATAGATATAGACATAGATAGAGATAGAGATAGAGATAGAAAGAGAGAGAGAGAGAGAGAGAGATAAAGAGATAGATAAAGAGATAAAGAGATAGATAAAGAGATAGATAGATAGATAGATAGACAGACAGACAGACAGACAGACAGACAGACAGACAGACAGAGATAGATAGACAGATAGAGATAGAGATAGATGATAGAGAGAGAGAGAGAGAGAGAGATAAAGAGATAGATATATAGATAGAGATAGATAGATAGATAGATAGATAGATAGATAGATAGATAGATAGATAGATAGATGATAGATAGATAGATACTACAGATAGATGATAGATAAATAGATAGATAGATGATAGATAGATAGATAGATAGATAGATACTACAGATAGATGATAGATAAAATAGATAGATAGAAAGAAGAGAGAGAGAGATTGAGATAGATAGATAGATAGATATGCAGAATAGATAGATAGATAGATAGATAGATAGATAGATAGATAGATAGATAGACAGATAGACAGATGATAGACAGACAGAGAGAGAGAGATATGATAGAGAGAGAGAGAGAGAGAGATAAAGAGAGATAGATAGATAGGTAGATAGATAGTATAGATAGATAATAGATGATAGATGATGATAATAGAAGATAGATGATAGATAGATAGATAGATAGATGAAGATAATGATAAGATATGAATAAAAGATAGTATAGATGATAGATAGATAGATAGATAGATAGATAGATAGATAGATGATAATGCTGGATAGATGATAGATAGATAGATAGATAGATAGATAGATGATAGATAGATAGAGATAGATAGAAGACAGACAGAAGACAGACAGACAGACAGATAGATAGAGATGATAGAGAGATAGATAGATAGATACAGATAGATGATAGATAAATAGATAAATAGATAGATAGATGATAGATAGATAGATAGATGATAGATAGATAGATAGAGAGAGAGAATAGAATAGATAGATAGATAGATGAGATAAATAATGATAGATAGATAGATAGATAGATAGATGATATGAGATAGATAGAAGATAGATGCAGATAGATGCTGGATAGATACATGCTGGATAGATAGATGATAGATACTGCAGATAGATAGATAGATAGATAGATAGATAGATAGATAGATAGATAGATAGATAGATAGATAGACAGACAGACAGACAGACAGACAGACAGACAGACAGATGATAGATAGATTTTTTTTTAATATAGGTTTTGCAATCCACAAAAGGGATTTCCAAACACCCTCTCTGAAAACTGATTCAGACATTTCAAGCGTTTGTCAAATCTGTCAGCACAGCTTCATGAGGTTCTTCACATCTTAATTTTCTCTGCTTTCAAAGTCTCTCTCTGTGGCAAAGATGGTAGGTGTCTTCAGGCAACATGCTCAACCGCAAACTAATGGTTTATTTTACCTTTACTGTCTGGCGTGCAGCTGGCTTGCAATTCAGGAACCAGACGGAGTCAAACCATTCCAAGTTAGGATAAATCTTCTTGCAAAGATTGCTTTGAAGTACATCAGTCATTCACTGGCTGCTGTGGAATAGATGCAGGATAACTGAGTTGGAAGGAACCTTATAGGTCATCTAGAATAGTCCAACCCCCCACCCAAGCAGGAGACCCTACACCATTCCTGACAAATGGCAGTCGGTCTCTTCTTGAAAGCCTCCAGGGATGAAGCTCCCACAACTTCCAAAAGCAACTTCTGTTCCATGGGTTGATGGTTCTCATTGTCAGAAAATTCCTCCTTATTTCCAGGTTGAATCTCTCCTTGACCAGATTCCATCCATTATTCCTTGTCTGGCCTTCAGGTGCTTTGGAAAACAGGTTGACCCCTTCCTCCTCCCTGTGGCAGCCCCTCAAATATTGGAAGACCTCTATCATGTCTCCCCTGGTCCTTCTCTTTACTAGACTAGCCAGGCCCAGTTCCTGCAACTGTTCTTCATATGTTTTAGCCTCCAGTCCCCTAATCATCTTGGTTGCTCTTCTCTGCACTCTTTCTAGCATCCCAATCTCTTTTTTTGTCATAGCACGGTGACCAATATTGGCTCCTTTTACATCCCAGGTTGAAGTTAGTGTGGGTTTATCCTTTGTGACTTGAAAACTGTGGTTTATTTGTTTATTCTGCAAACACAGCCAGTTGCAACGCATTCAACAAAACATGAATTTGAAAGAAACAACAACGATGCTTTATTGTTTTTGCACTTTAAGAAGCACCATTATGAGAGCCAAGAATAGCCCACGCTTGAGATTTTGGCCAATCGTTTTTGATGTGTTTTCTCTCTTCTTCCCCTCACCCGCCTTGTTCTTTTGTGCAGAGCCAATCAAGCAAGCATTTTGCCTTATTCTCACTGCAGCAAACTTTTGCCCTTTCTCCATCCATAATGCGAAATCTGAATTTTTCTGGGCCTTGTAGCCTGACCCAGTTTGTGCCCGGTTTTTTACAACCTCCCGTGGCATCCATCAAGTTTGTCGGGAAATTGAATTAAAGCTGTGGTTTGCTTTTTTCCCTTTCTTTCTTTTTTCCCCCCCTCTTCTTCCTGCAAATCCAAAGAGACCCACAGCTTTCCATCCCTGAAGCAAATTGCCTTAGAAGTTTTCTTCCACTTATTGAAACTAAATTTCACGAAGCTAATCAGGCAGAGAATGCAGAAGACAAGAACATTAGAGATCAAATTAATGCCATTGAATCACTGTTTTCTCCTGACCTAGAAGGCTATTAGTGGGCTCAGAATTAATTAGTTTCCCGTTAGGCCGGGGTCCTGGAGGAGGGGGGGGGGCAGGTGGTCTGGGCCAGGGAAGTCGGGAAAGGAGAATGCAATGCGACTCTCTGGAAAAGTGTCACAAAAGGGCAGCTTTCCTGCAGGAATCCTGGATTACAGACATTTCTGAACCCTCCTGCCAAAAGAGGCCAGCCGAGATCATCCAGGGTTAATCTCCTACCTCTTTGCTACCCAGAATTTATTTGTTTTTCTCGGTTCACAGAAACATGGCTGGCTTTCGGTTCTCTTAAAGGAAGTCTCTCCAATCTTGGCAGCTTTTAAGACCTGTGGACTATAATTCCCAGCCAGCCATGCTGGGGAATTCTGGGAATTTAAATCCACACCAGAGGTGGTGTTCAACAGGTTCGGACCGGTTCTGGAGAACCGGTAGCGGAAATTTTGAGCAGTTCAGGGAACCACCTCTGACTGGCCCCATCGCCATCTCTTCTCCGCCTCCCGTTGAGTCTCTGCTGATTGGCTGGGTCTTTTTTGGTTGCCCTGCACAGGAGAACGGAGCTGGAAAGCAGGTTAGTGGGGTGGGGAGGGAAGGGGGATTTTGCAGTATCCTTCCCCTGCCACACCCACCAAGCCACGCCCACAGAACCGGTAGTAAAATTTTGAACCCCACCACTGATCCACACGTCTTAAAGTTGCTCAAGATTAGACACCTCTGTTGTAGAACCTCGCTCCATTCAAGGACCAGAAATATCTACGTTTTTCACCAGGTCAAAACACATCCTGGTTCTGAAATTTGCACTGGAGAAAGGAAAACCAGCGCTTTGACTGAGCCCTTCCAATATTTCTCAACGCTGTGTGGATGTCAATTGCCCAGTGGATTACCAGATTCAGAAGGTTGAACTTCCAAATCTCAATAAAATCACAATTTGTGGAAATATTTGGTAACTTTCTACCCAGGTGTAGAAGATCCATAGTCTCTGGCCACCAACCCTTCCTCCTTCAATGAGGCAGGGCTAAGGTGATGGGGATAATAATAACATCCCAGGTCCTTGGGAAAGACTCAGTAGGTGGAGAAGGCTAGAACATAGAATAATAGAGTTGGAAGGGAGCTAAGGTATACTACTGTATTTCAGACAGGTGACTGTCCAGCTCCTTTTGAAAGTCTGCAGTGATGGAGCAACCATCACTTCTGAAGGCAAGTTATTCCAGTGGTTAATTGCTCTCACTGTTAGGAAATTTCTCCGTTGTTCCAAGTTGTTTCTCTCCTTGGTTAGTTTCCACCCATTGCTTCTTGTCTTGCCTTCTGGTGCTTTGGTCAATGGGTCGACCCCCTCCTCTTTGGGGCAGCCCCTCAAATACTGGAATACACCTATCATGTCACCCCTAGTCCTTCTTATCTCTAGACTAACCATATCGAATTCCTGCACCTGTTCTGCATGTGTTTTAACCTCCAGCCCTTAATCATTTTTGTTGCTCTTTCTCTGCACTCTTTCTAGAGTCTCAGCATCTTTTTTGTAATGTGGTGACCAGAACTGGATGCAGCCTTCCAAGTGTGGCCTTACCAAGGCCTTATAAAGTGGGATTAATACTTCATGTGATCTTGATTCTACCCCTCTGTTAATGCAGCCTAGGACTGATTTGGCTTGTTTGGAAGCTGCTGCACATGGCTGGCTCATATTTAAGTGGTTGTCCACTAGGATTCCAAGATCTCTCTAGTCTAGTGAAGAGAAGGACCAGGGGAGACAGGAGAGCATCTTCCAATATTTGAGGGGCTGCCACAGAGAGGAGGAAGTGGGTCAAGCTATTTTCCAAAGCGCCTGAAGGCCAGATAAGGAATAATGGATGGAAACTGATCCAGGAGAGATTCAACCTGGAAATAAGGAGGAATTTTCTGACAGGGAGAACCATCAACTCACAGAATAGAAGTTTCCTTTAGAAGTTGTGGGAGCTTCATCCCTGGAAGCTTCGAAGAAGAGAACGGACTGCCCTCTTTCAGAAATGGTGCAGGGTCTCCTACTTGGGCAGGGGTGGAGGTCCCTTCCAACTCTGATTATCTGTTATCTATTAAGGACTGGATAGGTGGACAAAAATCCCGCATCCCGTCTAAACCTCTGGCTGACTGTGTGACAAACCATCGTCATTTCTTAAACCTGGTTGGAACCAGCCTGGTTTAGCAGGGATGTCCTCCTGGGCTTTTGAAGATCCAAAAAAAAGGAACTTTTAGTGCCAGTGAGGGAGTTTCCCTTCTCTTTCATGGCTGCTAATTTCTGTTTTCCTGAACTCAGGCCCTCCTCCCATCTGAAAGCTCCTGTTTGCAGAGGCATCCACGACAGGAGCAGAGGCCTTCCTTCCTTCTCATTCCTGCAAAATTCTCTCCCTTCCTCCCTCCCTCCCTCTCTCTCTCTCTCTCTCTCTCTCTCTGTGTCTTCTCTCTCTCTCTCCCTCTTTCTCTCCTCTCTCTCTTTCTCTCTCCTTTCTCTCTTTTCTCTCTCCCTCCTTTCTCTCCCTTCTCTCTCCTCTCTCTCTTTCTTCTCTCCTTTCTCTCCTTTCTCTCTTTTCTCTCCTCCTCCTTTCTCTCCCTTCTCTCTCCTCTCTCTTTCCTTTCTCTCTTCTCTCTCCCTCCTTTCTCTCTCTCTCTCTCTCTCTCTCTCTCTCTCTCTGTCTTCCTCTCTCTCTTTCTCTCTCTTCTCTCTCTCCTCTCTCTCTCTTCTTCTCTCCCTCTCTCTCTTTCTCTCTCTCTTCTCTCTCCTTTCTCTCCTCCTTCTCTCCCTTCTCTCCTCTCTCTTCTCTCTCCTTTCTCTCTTCTCTCTCCCTCCTTTCTCTCCTCTCTCTCCTCTCTCTTTCTCTTTCCTTTCTCTCTTTTCTCTCTCCTCCTTTCTCTCTCTTTTCTCTCTCTCTCTCTCCCTCTCTCTCTGTCTCCTCTCTCTCTTTCTCTCTCTTCTCTCTCTCCTCTCTCTCTCTTCTCTCTCTCTCTCTCTCTTTTCTCTCTCTCTCTCTCTTTTCTCTCTCTCTCTCCTTTCTCTCCTTCTCTCTCTCTCTCTCTTTCTCTCTCCTTTCTCCATTTCTCTCTCCCTCCTTTCTCTCTCTTCTCTCTCTCTTTCTGATGCTCAGGGGGGCCTCTGCTGTCTTTTGAAATCCCCCCTCTCTCCTGGCTGCCGAGCTGGCTTACTGCTGCTATAAAAATAACAAGGTCCCAGCAGACTCTTTTAGAAAGAACAATTTAGACCCAGGAATAAGTGTTGGGGGGATTGAGATGAAAATAGAAAGCAAGAGTGTTAATGTGATATACAAGTGTGATTCGGGCATTATATCAAGGCAGGAAGGCAGCCGGTCCTGGGAGAGCAGCCTCTCTGCTTGGAGACAGATGGATCTGGTGACAGGAGTAGCTGCCCACACCGGGCCTTGATACCTGGGCAGTGGGAAGCGAACTGCACCAAATCTTAGCTAGGGGGCTCTCCCGAACGCCTGCGAACCCCCAGCAGCTCACCCCTGGGTATAGCCCATAAAGCTGTCCCTGGCTGTTCGGTGCTTGATGGACTTGGAGTCATGCCATTCTGTTTGCTTCGAAGGTTCAGCGTCTTCTTCTTCTTCTTCACCTCTCCGTGGTGTTGCCCCCAGTCCTATGAGTTGGTTGGATGAGCCTGTCCTATGTGGTTGGCCAACCTGTGGTTTAGGGCGGGGTGTCAAACTCAAAGCCCGGGTGAGCGGATCCGAGATGGACTGGCAGGGCTGCCCCGTGTTCTGACCCACGCCCTTTTCCAATAAAACCAAACACCATCCAAAAGGAAGAGAAACCTTGCGATGCTTCTGCGAAATAATTAGCTGTGATGAGCACAAGCCTGGCCAAACTGCGCGAGACTTGCCAAAAGATAACAGACAAGAAATAAGTTGCAATACAAGAACCTTCAAATACAAGCTCAGGATACTGGAATGTCCACGAGGCTGGAGTTTCAAAACGTCTTTGCCTTCTGCAAAGTACATTCGTTCACATCTGGCTTTTATCTTCTTGAAGGAGGGGCCATTTACGTTGCAGCTTTACTCCTGAGTCGCCCCATGCTGTTGCCGCTGCTCTTTCCTGTGAACAATCCTGCGCTCACGCGCACTTGGCACAGGCTCCTCAGGAACCTCCTCATCGCTGCTGCCAGCCCCCCCGCCACAATCTCTGAAGGCAGCAGTCCACTCCTTGATGGTCCTAGCCCTTCATCTGAGTCCTCGCTCTTCTCAGCCGGCGAACCACAGCACCCTGGAAACAGCAAAGGACTGGCCTGCAGTACCTCTGGCAGCCGAAACAGAGCTCAGGAGGGCAGTGGGCAGCCCTCCCGTGCTGTTTTCATTGGCAGAGGTTGCAGGAGGCCGTCGCAGCTGAAAACAGAGCTCAGGAACCCATTTTCCCTGTCAGAGCACTTTGGGCCACCACAGGTGCCCCTGACACGAGTGATGTCGAGCTGGCCATGCCCACCCTGGCCCCACCTATTCCCCAAGCCCCCCCCCCGAGGTCAGTCACAACCCTGATGCAGCCCTCAATGAAATCGAGTTTGACCTCCCCTGGTTTAGGGCTTGACATGTTTTTTTGCAAAGCAACTTGTGGTTGAGTCGGCCAACCTTGTTGGTTGCAACTCACGGCTTAGCGCCAGCAAACCTTGCCAAGGAGATATTTTCTCTCCCTTCCTCGCATCCCTGTCCCGCTAATGGTCTGAAACAAGTAACTCTACCTTCTTTCTCTCTTTCTCCCAGGAGCTTCCAGGAGGATTTAATTACTCGTAGGAGACACAACCACGGCTTTGTCAAAGATGAGGAAAGTTGTTTGGCATCGTTTCCCCACAAAGCGGCTGGTGAACTCCCGTTGAAATGACTTAACGGCGACGTGTGTGAGGGAAGGAAGGAAGGAAACAACAGCTGTCGGCTCTCCTTTTATGAAAACAAACAACACCCCACATTTTGGTTAAAAAGGTCTCCAAACCAACCCGTTGGTTGGATTCCTCTATTTATTTGTTTAGCGAAACATGGCACTTAAAAGCATGATAGGATTTCTGGAAATCTTTAGCCAGTTCTTTTCGGGGCCGGATTGTTTTGCTGACACCTGGAGAGAATGGTTAAAAAGTTGAGAAAGGAAGTCGTTTTGTGGTGCCAGGTTCAAGAAAGTATCTGAGATGCTATCGGAGAGGTGGGGAACTCCGTCATGGTTTATTAGCAACACTGATGGGGAAAATGGTGCGATTCCGAGCAGGGATACCCTCCATCTTTCTGCTTTTGGTGTTTCTTCAACTTCAGATGGGCAGAGGGACCACTCAGACCAAGCATGGGGGCAAATTTCTCCAGAAGACATGGGACTGCCCAATGCAGTATGTCAAGGGATGACCATCCCCTTTGAAGAGAAGGTCTACCCATTCCATGTCTAAAAGGACCTCTCCACATCATTGGAGGGATGACTGGATGGTGGTACAGAAGGCCTAGGTTTGGTCTTGGTGGGACATCTTAAATTCCCCCTGTCAGGATTCCGGCAGTCACCCCCTTTTAAATCATGAGTCTCGAGCCAAACTTCCAAAACTTCAAAAGGATGTATTGGGAGTTCACATGTCTGGCACTGCCTGGGTGTAGCCAATTCTGAGACACATCATTCATGGTCACCCTTGACCCTTTTTTTCCCCGCACCCCCTGGGTGTATCCTAATTCATATTCTCCAATGGGACACATCCATAGCCCAGATTCATCAATCATGCTCTCCAGTTAAGAATTTTGCACGGCAGAAACTTCAGTCACCTAGTTACTATCTTTGAAAGCATTTATGGAATGCACTTTCGTTTTGCAAGCTGCCGCACTGCTCCCCCCTCCCTTTCTATTGGCAACTCTAAAAAGACCATAGAAATATTTTATGAGTTGACACACACACACACACACACACCCATTTGCAGAGAATCTAGGGATGAAGTTCAGATCCCCGGAGGACTCCAAAGCTAAGCTGGATTCTTTCTTGCTGGTGGGTGTCATCTCATCCACCGCTGCCTTCCTTACTACCCCACTGCTCGCTTGCGAGTCATCCCTACTTGTCTTGAAGCTGAGGTGGTAGCTCTCAGTGGACAACTCAAGCTTTTGTTGAAGGTGATTCCTTCAAGGTCAAGGGAGGTACTAATACCACTCTATAAAGCCTTAGTAAGGCCACGCCTAGAGAACTGCATCCAGTTCTGGGCACCACACTATAAAAAAGAGGTTGAGACTCTAGAAGAAGTACAGAGAAGAACAATCAGGATGATGAGGGTACTGGAGGCTAAAACATACGATGAACGGTTGCAGGAACTGGGCATGGCTGGTCTAGCGAAGAGAAGGACCAGGGGAGACAGGATAGCCATGTTCCAATATTTGAGGGGCTGCCACAGAGAGGAGGAAGGGGGTCAAGCTATTTCCCAAAACACCTGAAGGCCAGGCGAGGAACAATGGATGGAAACTGAACAAGGAGAGATTCAACCTGGAAATAAGGAGGAATTTCCTGACAGGGAGATCAGTCAACAATCAAAAGTTGCCTTCAGAAGATTCATCCCTGGAAGCTTCCAAGAAGAGACCGGATTGCCACCTGTCAGAAGTGGTGTGGGCTCTCCTGCTTGGGTGGGTGGGTGGGGTTGGACTAGATGACCTACAAGGTCCCTTCCAACTCATGTGTTAATCTGTTAAAGGTACCCTCTCTGTGCATTCTATTAATTCCCATTGGAGACCCTGTAGTATTCCTCCCCCTCCTCACATCTCTTGCTGGGCAGGAATGCAAGGAAGGAAAAGTCACACACACACACACCCCAATCATCTCCTAAATGCTTCTTCATCAGACTGTGACTGCTCATGGCAACCGCCCATTAGCAACCATGTTTGCCTCCTCGTCTTCATCCCGAGATTGCTGACATCTTCGGGGCTGCATTGCACAGGCTCCGGGGCCCTGACAAGAATCCAGAGAGGCGCATTAACGTGGCATCTTTTGCTCATGCCACAGGCGTTCCGCTCATGGCGTGATTCCCAGCTGGCCCGGAAGAAGCTCGCTTTGGGAAACCTGATATTTTTGAATCAAGGTAAAAGGGCCGATCAAAGGCTGTGGGGATTGAAGATCGATCGCTTGTTATGGGTCAGGATCCCAGCCTGGGTCCATCCCTCTCCCAAATGAAGGAATATAGGTATTCCTTCCAGTTTGGGAACCACTCCATTGGTATAACAATCCTGGCAGGTGAGGACAAAATGCAACACACACACACACACACACCCAAAAAATGTCAGCTCAGTCAATTGCACTCTTGGTAAATGAAAATAACCCAGGAGTCTTTAGATGCCGAATAGCAATTAGCAATAGTCCTTAGACTTATATAATGCTTCACAGCGCTTTTACAGCCTTCTCTGGCATTTTACAGAGTCAGCCTGTTGGGCCCCGAGAATCTGGGTCCTCATTTTACCCCCATTTTGGAAGGACAGAAGGCCATTCAGGATCGAACTCCTGGATGTGGGTAGAGTTTGCTTGCAATACTGCATCTTAACCACTGGTTAAAGGAAGGAAGGAAGAAGAAGGAAGAGGAGAAGGAAGGAAGGAAGGAGGTAGGAAGGAAGGAAGGGAAGAAAGAAGGAAGGAAGAAGGTAGGTAGTAGAGGAAGGAGGAAGGAAGGAAGGAAGGAAGAAAGGAAGAAGGAGGAGGAGAGGAAGGTGGTGAAGAAGGAAGGAAGGAAGGTAGTGGAGGAAGGAGGGGAAGGAGGAAGGAAGGAAGAAAGAAGAAGGAAGGAAGGAAGGAAGGAAGGTGTGGAGTGGAAGGAAGGAAGGAAGGAAGGAAGGTAGGTAGGAGGAAGGAAGGAAGGAAGAGGTAGTGAAGGAAGGAAGGAAGGAAGGAAGGAGGAAGGGAAGGAAGGAAGGAAGGGAGGTAGGAAGGAAGGTGGGGAAGGAAGGAAAGAAGAAGGAAGGAAGAAGGTGGTGGGGTAGGAAGAGGAAGGAAGGTAGGAAGGAAGAAAGGAAGAAGGGGAAGGAAGGAGGAGGGGGAAGGAAGGAAGGAAGGGAAGGAAGGAAGGAAGGAAGGAAGAAGGAAGAAGGTGGTAGGAAGGAAGAGGAAGGAAGAAGGGAGGCAGGAAGAAGGAAGGGGGGGAAGGAGGTGGAGGTGGGGAAGGTGGGAAGGAAGGAAGGAAGGAAGGAAGAAGGAAGGAAGGAAGAAGGTGGTGGGAAGAAGGAAGGAAAGGGGGTAGGCAGGGGAAGGAAGGAAGGAAGGTTGGAAGGAAGGTGGGGAAGGGGAAGGAAGGAAGGAAGGAAGGAAGGAAGGAAGGAAGAGCAATAGCCCTTAGACTTATATACCGCTTCACAGTGCTTTCACAGCCCTCTCTAAGCGGTTTACAGAGTCAGCCTCTTGCCCCCAACAATCTGGCTCCTCATTTGACCCACCTCGGAAGGACGGAAGGCTGAGTCAACCTTGAATGAACTGCACGGGATGGTTGACACCTCAGAAAAAAGATCTTCCCCTTTTAGAGACACACTCCGCTCCTTTATTGGAAGAAGACCTGGAGGAGAAATGGGTTTTCTCTGATGCCCAGCCTGGCCTGTGTCTAATCTAGTCAAAATATCCTAGTCCATGGGGTGTCTCAAACATATCAATCATCGCAAGAAGTAAACCTCCTTTGTCAAAGCAACGTTACTGCTCGATGTCCTGGCAGGGGACTGTCCAAAAACCAAGGTGTTGCTTGAGGAATTAAGGTGCAACTACTGTATGATCCGGTGGCTTTAATGGAGCTTATTTTGCCAGCTAAAGGACAGCAGAGGGCGATGTTCCAAAGGATGACCGAATCTCTCTTTTTTCTGAGTATTTCCTTGAAAATCAGGCAAAGGCGTTGCAGCAAAATTATGGCAATAACCCAACAGAATCTGGAAACTGAAGGGGAAGTCTGTTTTGGAAATGGCTTTTCCATCTCGAATAAGCAACGTTTCTGTTTATTTCTGCTTTTCTGGTCTCCTTACATCAGATTTCTGCTTGTCAGAGCCCTTCTTTTTATTTTAAAAAGAATGATTCTTTGCGGAAATGCACGTTGCTTCATTCTTTTCCCAAATTAGTGATTTCCAAGTGCCGTGAAGAGAATTTGGGGCCTGGGACGCCCTTTGTGAGAAAGATTTTAGTGGCAGCCCGGTGGTGGGATTCAATTTTTTTTTACTACCGGTTCTTTGGGCGTGGCTTGGTGGGCGTGGCAGGGGAAAGTTACTGCAAAATCCCCCTTCCCTCCCCACCCCACTCACCTGCTTTCCAGCTCCATTCTCCTGGGCAGGGCAACACAAGAAGATGCAGCCGATCAGCTGGGACTCAATGGGAGGCGGAGAAGAGATGGGGTTGGCGGGGTCAGTCAGAGGTGGAATTGGCTGGTTCTGTGCGGAAATTGTGAGTAGTTTGGAGAACCGGCCAATCCCGCCTCTGACTGGCCCCGCCAACCCCATCTCTTCTCTGCCTCCCATTGAGTCCCAGCTGATCGGCTGGGTCTTCTTTGGTTGCCCTGCACAGGAGAACGGAGCTGGAAAGCAGGTGAGTGGGGTGGGGAGGGAAGGGGGATTTTGCAGTATATCCTTCCCCTGCCACGCCCACCAAACCACGCCCACAGTACCGGAAATAAATAAAAAAATGTGAATCCCACCACTGGCCTGAAGCATCTCTTTAAGGCCTGAATTTCAACTTTCTGCACTGCGCTCCGAATGCACAAATGCTCCAGGCTTTGGACACGGAATCCTTGCAGAATTGGTAATCGAGTCTTCCCAGTAATTGAGGACGTGGAAAAGCCTTTCTTTTTCTCTCCCTTGCTTACCAGTCCTGCGTCTCCGGGGGCCGTCGGTTTGCTGTCTCTGCCGTTGGCCATCACCGGTGTTTATTACAGTAATTTATCACCCCCATAAAGACAACTCTCTTGCAAAGGCCGGATAATTCAGGAAGAAAATATGTTTTGAAAATTAAAAATGCAGCCCGCCGTGTGCCGTGTCAGGTCTGCGGGGATGTGTTTTTGCAACCACTGTAAAAACCTGGGTGCTTTTTTGTTTTTTGTTTTTGTTTTAATAAAAAAAATACCTTCTGCCTTCAATTATTTAAAATAGGGTGGGCTTTTTTGCACGCGGGGTTGCCATTCGTAGGCTTTGTGGGGCTCTGAGAGTTAGAAATGAAATATTAACACGGTGGTGTATTGTGGAGGCTCTCAAAGGAAACCCTCCATTTGAGGGAACTTAAAAGAACCTGAAAAAAAGAGAGAGAGATAAGGTGAGAACATCTCAATTACATCAAATTATTTGAACATTCCTTTAGGGAGGAATTGTGGGGTTTTTTTTTTCTTGGTTGTCTTTTCCCACCGCATCTTCAAACTTCTCTGTCCCAGAGATGGCCTTTTTCTTCCTTTCTTCTGGCTCTCAGAGCAAATTCCATCTTTTATTACAGCTTGGTCATCTGTTCCTCCTAAGGATCTAAGCCAGCAGAGTTATCATTCATTCATTCATTCATTCATTCATTCATTTGTTCGTTTATTCTTAAAGCAAAAGACTGGACCGATAGTTTTGGGGCACACTCAGATTTCCAGTTACAATATTCTTGAAGAAAAGTCTACGATTGTAGGATGAGTAGAGCAGCTAAGCACAGATCCTGGGATGTCAACTTAAAATCCCTAAAACTGTGATGGCGAACCTATGTCAGGAGTGCTGGAAGTGGCACAGAGAGCCATATCTCCAGGCATGCCAGCCATTGCCCGTTGCTCTTCCGGCTTCCGGAGCATGCATGCATGCTGGCCAACTGGTCTTCGCACATGGGAGCACCAGAAACTGGAAGAAGAGGTCCCTGGCGCACATTTGCTTCTGAGCTTCCCGTTGTGCATGCTAGCCAGCTGGTCTTTGTGTGCATATGCGCACCAGAAATTGGGAAGTTAGGCAGCCAGCACGCATGCGCATGCCGGAAATCAGAAACTGAAATGAGTAGATTGACATTTGAAATCAGAGAACAAGATGATCAACAATTTTACAAAATTTGGGATCGATTCTATCAATGGTTAGACAATAAAACATGGTAAATGAAATATGTAGATTCTTAGAAAATAATAAATATATAAAGATGTATTCTTTTCCTATTATATCTACAAAATGATTGTAGGATAGATTTGAGATAATAAGATGAACTGTCATAAAGCCAATTAAGTAAAATATGAATTATTTCGTAAAAGAGGAATGAATAAAAGTATAGTCAAATGATATTACAACAATGATATTAATGTGCTTAATATTTGATTGAAAATATGAGAATATATACAATGTAATTGTAATTGAAGACTACGAAATGGAAGCAAAAAATAATTTGTAAACCAACCGACACACTCTATGTATATATATATGGAAGATGGCTTGATGTTTTTTTATGTTTTGTCTGTCTATGTTTGTCTTAAAAACCAATAAAAAATTATTTAAAAAAAAGAAATTGGGAAGTCAGGTGGCCAACACACATGTGCGCGCCGGAAATCAGAAGCTCAGCCCCAGTGCGCACGTGCCTAACAGGGAGCTACTCTTCCTGTTTCCAGTGCTCACACACACACACACACACACACACACACAAACACACACACACACACAAACACACACACTCCCATTTCAGCACTCAGTGCTGCCAACACTGCCCTAAGAACTAAAGCAGGAATCGAGCTGAGCTGGCAACCTCAAACTGACCTTGGATGATCCCAGAAGTTCAACCAACTTGGAGCATTTGAAGGGGGGACCACCAGGGCTGTTTGACAATCGAGAAGTCCCAAACAATCACCACTTCAGGCGTCTGCCAAGCTGAACAATTCCAGTGAAGGTCATCTGAGGACACACATGGTCCAAGATTTTTCTGGGGGGAAAAAAAGGCACAGCTTTTTTCAAATAAGTTTTATTTTCATGCTGTAAGCCAATAACCCCTCCAGCTTGCTTCATACCTCTGTTGAAAAACAATCTAAAGTTAAACGTCTATTAAAAGGAGAGAACAGCACAAACACAACTAACCTATTTGGAGTTGTTCGATTCCAAAAATGTTCTTCTTTTGTGTTGGGTTTTTCCGGGAAATGAGAGGTTCCCCGTGCTGAATGCTCATCACATACTTGGCTGGCTCCCTTTGTCATGTTTGCATCTGTGTAATATTTGGGGGTAAATCTGGGAGTACAACTTCCAAATAATCCCGACGGACATCAAAGCACACACCGAATCTCCTAAGAGCTGCAAAGAAGTCGTTTCTCTTCTGTTATTTTGGAAATGAAAGTGAGAACTTCAATATTTTTTTCCTTCTTTCATAAAAACCGAGTTGATCTCAACCGTAGTTGGAGCACCGAAGAAGGGAGACAGAAAAAAAACCCCGGAATTGTGCTATTTTGGAGGGTAAGGAAGGGGTGCCCAATGCCCGATTCCAGGGTCATTCTTCTCTCGCAACTCTAAACCCTGTCACAACATCTCCTTTTTGATCTATTTCTACCCGGGATTTGACAGGAAAGCTTTTCTTCTACCCTGTTTTCCCGAAAATATGACCTACCCTGAAAGTAAGTCCTAGCTTGATTTTTACATGTACGCCCAATATAAGCCCTACCCCCTAAATAAGCCCTAATTGAGATTCCTGCCCACTCCAGAGTGGACGGGTAAAAGTTAAGCTAGGATGGGGATGGATTGGAGCTGCCCTACTACTAACCTTTGGACAGGTGTAGCCAGGCCTTGCCCACCCCGACACCTGCCCACCCATTTCTTCTGCAGCCAGCAAGATCTGGCCGATAATGGAGCTCTGTATTGATCAGAGCTTTGTTACCAGCTCAGAGGCCTTCAGGAAAGCCTTGCCAGCCACAGAAGAAGTTCTTGAAGGCCTCTGGCAGCGAAAAAGAGACCGGGGGCGATGCAAGCAAGTGACGTTAGTCGGTGGAGGACATCCCCCCAAAGTAAGACCTGGTGCCTTTTTGGTGACAAAAAATATATATAAGGCAGGGTCTTATTTTCGGGGAAACATAAGTAGAAAGAGACTTCCTATCCTTTGCACAAATGTTGAGCTTAGGAAGGACTTCAGATGGAAGGGAACAACTCCTGAAGTCTGCAAAACCTTCGGGTTATTATAACTGGTAAAGGGCAGGAACGATGGAGGTTGGGGTGCTGGTTGACCTGTTTGAAGGCCTGGACTGTTGCAAATCTCAGCATTTCCGAGAAGTTGTCTTGACATCTGTTCTTTTTTGTGTAACTCAGAAGCAAAATGAATAAATTAGCGATTGACAGCCCTGGCGGGCTTCATCGAAGCCATTGCAGGTAGAAAAGAGGAGTAGTTATGACCAGAGGGAATTGGTGCCAGACCGGGCTTTGGGAAACTCTGCATTTATGTCCTCCTTGGCTGGCAAAATAAAGAGGTTTTCTTTCCACGTTTAGAAAATCAACATGACAACTTCATGTACCATCGGAAATAATTAGGAGCATCCTCTGGGCTCCGCGCACCGTACCTTACGCCTTAAGGGATGGGTAGGGAGAGAGGAAGAAGTCATTAAAAATGGCAGCCGTGGGGGACCAGAGGCTGACCAGGCCCACCAGTTAGGTCAGGGTGGGCAGGAAGAAAGCAGGGGGCTAAAAAATAATGTACAAAAAATAAAAATACAAATAAAATAAAATAAAATACAAGCTGAATAGTCAAGACCTTGTTGATGATCCAAGCTCTGTAAAGGACCTTGGAGTACTCATCTCTAATGATCTAAGTGCTAGAGCCCACTGCAACTACATAGCCAAAAAGGCATTAAGAGTTGTTAACCTAATCCTACGTAGCTTCTTCTCTGGTAATATCACACTACTAACTAGAGCATACAAAACATTTGCTAGACCAATACTCGAATACAGCTCATCAGTCTGGAACCCACATTACGTATCTGATATTAACACAGTTGAGAAAGTCCAGAAATATTTCACAAGAAGAGTTCTCCACTCCTCTACTCGTTGCAGAATACCTTATGCCACCAGACTTGAAATTCTACACCTAGAAAACCTTGAATTACGCCGTCTACGGTCTGATCTAGGTATGGTATATAAAATCATACATTGCAATGTCCTACCTGTCAATGAATACTTCAGCTTCAACCACAACAATACAAGAGCACACAATAGATACAAACTCAAGGTTAACCGCACCAAACTTGATTGCAGGAAATACGACTTCAGCAACAGAGTGGTCAATGTCTGGAATACTCTACCTGACTCTGTGGTTTCTTCCCCAAACCCCCAAAACTTTAACCTTAGACTGTCTACTATTGACCTCACCCCCTTCCTAAGAGGCCTGTAGGGGGTGTGCATAAGCGCACACTTATGTCCTATTGTTTCTTTTTATTTTTCTTATATGTACCCATTTCATGTATTCATAACTATGTATATACTTATACTTGTTATCTTGTAAGCGATTGACAAATCAAATAAAGAAAGAAAGAAAGAAGCAAAGAGAAGAAGGCAGGATGGGTTTCTGGAGGCCATGGAAAAGTGGAGCAGAGGGAAAAGAAGGCGGAACGGCAAGATAAGATGTCATGAGAAGCGATCAAAGCTCTCCTGGAGTTGGAACTGGGACGGATTCTCTTGCATGAGCTAAAATATTAACCTGGTTCCAAAGTGTCCCACGACATGGATTTGAACTCAGCTGAAGGGACAGATTTCAAAACTGGAGCAGACTAGGTCTTCTTGAGGGAGGTCTACCAACCCACCTCATATGAAATACTCGAGAAGTCTCTCAGGATCCCGTTCCATGTGTCGGCGTTGAGGAACGTCCGAAGGCTAAGACGCTGAAGTTCAGAATCTCAAGATAAGCCCTGAATAGGGAGGGTTGCTACATTGAACAGGGGTGAATCATCTAATTCTAATCCGAATTAGCAGATCTGGAGGAACGTTGGACGTCTGGAATTTAGGGAAGGAGCGTTCCTGCTTGGCCCCTTTGCTATTCCAAATTATGTAAGCCAGTGAAGTTTGATCTTACAAGGGAGGGAGGGGGAAAGGAAGTAAAGGAAGGGAGGAGAGGAAGGGAGGAAAGGAAGGAAGGAGAAATGGAGGGTGGGAAGAAGGAAGGAAGGAAGGAAGGAAGGAAGGAAGGAAGGAAGGAAGGAAGGAAGGAAGGAGAAATGGAGTGTGGAAGGAATGGAGGAAGGAGAGGGAGAGAGAGAGGAAAGGAAGGAGGAAGGGAGGGTAGGAAGAAGGAAGGAAGATGAGAATGAGAGGAAGGAAGGAGAGAGAGGGAGGAAAGGAAGGAGGGAAGGAAGGAGAAAGTGAGGGTGGGAGGAAAGAAGGAGATGAGAAAGAGAGGAAAGAAGGAGATGAGAAAGAGAGGAAGGAAGGAAGGAAGGAAGGAAGGAAGGAAGGAAGGAAGGAAGGAAGGAAGGAAAGAATGGCTGTCACACTGCCATTTCGAAGAGAAGTATTTTGGATTAAAACACCTTCTTTCTGCCATTTAGCCTCACTTCCACATGGATGAATCCAGGGAAACGAAACCCTGCTCAGATGTCGTCCAAAAATGCCAACAGACAACCCCAAAGGGGTGCTGTGCTTTCCACCACCTTCCCTTTAGGAGCAGATGGCTCTTCACGACCTCTTCTCCCTCTCCAGATGACCATTTATCCGTCTGAGCTTCCCTTCGATTTCCTTCCTCTAATGCTCCGTCTCTTCCGTTCCTGCTTTATTTCTGACAGCTCCTGGCTGGTTTCTTTTAAAATCATTATTATTATTTCCCTTCCTTCCTGTTGTGCCTCCTTGCACCATCCTCGTGGTTTTCTTCTTCTTTTCATCGATGGCGTGCGGCTGAGTAATTTCTGGAGGCTTGGGGGTCATTTATAACAGAGAAAACCAGGCTGTTTTTGAGAGGGGTGGGGAGAAGAAAAGAAAAATAGATTTGTGAGTTCACGAAGGTCGCAGTCTGGAGTTTCTAAATTAAATGAGCTAAACTCATTATCTCAGATGTTGAGACTTTGGTAAAAGGCCAGAGAAGAACAACTCAGATGATCAAAGGCCTGGAGACTAAAATGTACAAAGAACGACTGCAGGTTTTGGGGTCTGGCTAGTCTAAAGAAAGGGACAAGCGGCGGCTCAGGGGCTAAGATGCTGAGCTTATCGATCAGAAAGGTCGGCAGTTCGGCGGTTCGAATCCCTAGCGCCGCATCACGGAGTGAGTTCCCGTTCCTTGTCCCAGCTTCTGCCAACCTAGCCGTTCGAAAGCATGTTAAAAAAAAAATGCGAGTAGGAAAATAGGGACCACCTTTGGTGGGAAGGGAACCGTGTTCCGTGCGCCTTCCAAAGCATTTAGTCATGCCGGCCACATGACCACGGAGACGTCTTCGGACAGCGCTGGCTCTTCTTTGGCTTTATAACAGAGACGAGGACCAACCCCTAGAGCTGGAAACGATTAGCACAAAGGTGCGAGGGGAACCTTTACCTTTAGTCGAAAGGAAATTAGGAATGACATGATAGCAGTCTTCCAGTATTTGAGGGGCTGCCACGAAGAAGAGGGGGTCAAATTATTCTCCAAAGCAGAGAAGAAACAACGGATGGAAATTAACCAAGAAGCAACCTGGAACTAGAAAACCTTGAATTACGCCGTCTTCGGTCTGACTTAAGCATGGTATATAAAATCATACATTGCAATGTCCTACCTGTCAATGAATACTTCAGCTTCAACCATAACAACACAAGAGCACACAATAGATACAAACTCAAAGTAAACCGCACCAAACTTGATTGCAGGAAATACGACTTCAGCAATAGAGTGGTCAATGTCTGGAATACTCTACCCGACTCTGTAGTTTCTTCCCCAAACCCCAAAAACTTTAACCTTAGACTGTCTACTATTGACCTCACCCCTTTCCTAAGAGGTCTGTAGGGGCGTGCATAAGCGCACCAACATGTCTACCGTCCCTGTCCTATTGTTTCTCTTATTCTTCTTTTATTTTTCTTATATGTACCCATTTCATGTATTCACAACTATGTATACACTTATACTTATTATCTTGTAAACAATTGGCAAATCAAATAAATAAATAAATAAATAAATAAATTAAACTTCCTAACAGTGAGGACAATTAACCAAGTGGAAACAGGAACTCTACTCAATTCTACCGTCTAGTGCAATATGAATGCAATGTCAGGGGTTTTCAATTCAATTGTATAGAATGTGAAGGAGGTGCGTTTGTGTTTTATTTTTATAGTTATGACCTACACCGAAGATGGCATTTAATGTTGTTGTACGAGGTGCAATGACAGCGAAGTAAACTATAGAACAGCTTGCCACTAGAAGTTGTGGGTGCTTCATCACGGGAGGTTTTTAAGAAAAGAGTAGACATCAGCCCCTTGAAATGGTACAAGGTCTCCTGTTTGAGCAGGGGGCTGGACTAGAAGACCTCCAAGGTCCCTTCCAGCTCATTCATTCCTTCAGATGGTTCCGTTTGGGAATGGGGTGAAGGTGCTGGACTACAAAACCAGGGGATGGAGAGTTCTAGTCCAGCCTTAAGCAGGGAAGGCGGCTGGAAGCCGATCTTGGACTAGTTCTTCTCCCTCTCAGTCAATTTGCAAGATGTAGCTTGCTCCCATCAGACAGATGATAGCTCGATTTAAAGAGGTGGGGTGTATATATATTAATAATCAGCTACAAGCTCACCTCCCCAATTCTCGTTCCAGAAGGCTCGTCTGTCTCCAGTGGCAAATCTCAGTCATGTGGTTCCAAGTTGCTAGTCCCTGCAAAAGACAGGGTGGGGCCGTTTCAAAACATCCTACCCTTATGATAGGGTGTGGGGGCAAAGGAGACATCGCTGTTTTCCTTGTCCCCACCCTCCTTGCTCATCGTCTCTATGATAACGAGCTTCAGGAAGACAATTTTATAGCCACCTTTGCAAGCGTGGATTCAACCTGGAAATCAGGAGGCAGTGAGAACAATCAACCAGTGAAACAGAAGTTGCCTTCGGAAGTTGTGGGAGCTTCATCCCTGGAGGCTTTCAAGAAGAGGCTGGACTGCCATTTGTCAGGAATGGTGTAGGGTCTCCTGCTTGGGCAGGGGGTTGGACTAGATGACCTGCAAGGTCCCTTCCAACTCTGTTAATCTGTAACCTCTGTCCCCTGCCTGCCTTCCCTGAAGCAGGAACCACAGCTGTCTGGCGTCACAGTCGGTGACAAAACACCCAGCAGGGAGCTTTACAAGCGGGCGGAACTCCGGGTGACTCAAGCAAGTGAGTCAAGGGGCATATTGCGCCGAAGAGGAAGAATTAGTCACCGAGTTGAAAACTCCTCCTGAATGTTGCACATTGCAGTTAGCCAACCCAAGGCTCTGGTGCCTGGGGAGGACCATTCGCAGCCCAGTTCTCCGCACAGGTAGTCCTTGACTTAAAATGTTTCTCTTAAGGACCGTTCGGACTTGCAACGGTGCTGCCCCCAAAAAGGGGGCTGGCGAGCGTTCGGCACGCTGGCAACGGTTGCAGTGTGCAAATCTGCAGGCTTGGCAACTGGCATGTACTTATGACAGGTGCAGTGTCCCACTGTCACGTGACCCTTCTTTGAGACTTTCTGAGGATCAGCGTCAGTGAGGAAAGACAGATCCACTTAACGACCGGGCTACTAACTTCACAACTGCAGCAATTCACTGAACAACCAATGGAAAGTGTAGGAAGTCCTCTCCCCCCGACCCCGATTAAAATATTCTTTATTCTTAATATTAAAAAGAGGCAGGATAGAACATTTTCCGTAA